>NW_020213188.1:868657-1026156 GCF_003070985.1 Temnothorax curvispinosus | reverse complement strand
AATGGGGTCGAGATCACGATTATGTTTTACCTGTTGGGGGCTGACGCGAACATGACGTGAACATTATTATTTGAGAAGAAAAGAGGAATGAGGAGAGGAAGGTCTGATATTCGCCTTTATATCTGACGAAGGATTCATTGCTTAAGAAACTCGAAACGCATCACATAAAGTTAATGAGCGTTAGCAGTCAAATTCTTTCAACTGATTAAAATAATGATAACAATTACATTAATAAATGAAAATAAATATCGAATATTAAGAACTTATGTTAATATCGATTTGATTTACCGAAATAGCCAAATCGTTCCCGAACTATCCGCCGCGTTTTCTTCTTTCGCATTCGTCTAAATACAATGCGGGAAACGTAACGTAAAGCTCTTCAGCGTTATCATCACGTGCCGTTTCTTGTTCATATTCCGGTAGACGCTGAAAAGCTCGCGTCGAGCGTGTAAAAGCTCTCGGCGAAGAGTCCTTCATGCGGAATATTAAATCAAGACTCCGCCTCCGTCTCTCTTTCTTCTCCTTTTCCACCACCACCATCACCACCACCACCACCTCTACCTCCTGCTACCCCTGTCGTTCTTCTCCTGCCAGACTTCGTATCTTTGCTCTGTCGTGTTCTGTTGCGAGACGTGCTTTCACGTCTCGCTTTGACATCGAGATACATACCGCGACGCGCTTGATATTTGACACGAAAACCCGCGTATCATCGCGAGTGCTTGCAAACCTCACACGGCTTTGCCAGACCAATACAGATGATATTGCCGAGCATTTATTTCCGTAGGCAAATCTGGAATCTCTGCTTCTCAATGATTACATTTTGTACAAATGAGTCGTGCGTTGGGAGATAATTAAAATTTTCAAGATAAATTACAGGAATATCTTTCAGATATCAAGTTTAGTGTGAACAAATCGAATAAATTCAAGATAGATTAAAAAGGATGCTTTCCATTTAGTGACACAAATCGACACAAACGACATTCTATCTTTCTTGGCTTTCTTGGCTCAATGAGTAACAAAAACAGAACGATACTTGTGTCGACTTGCGTCAGTAAATGGAAAGCAGCTAAAGATACAAATATTTCAATTTACTATGTTGAATTTATTACGATAAGATTTTTTATAAAAACAATGATTTATTTCTATAAAATAATATTATATATAATTTACTATATTTACATTATTAATTAAAAAATCCAATGCTTAGGTAAAGAACACATTTACAGTATTTTATATCAAGTTATTAATTTTACTATTATTATATGGGCTACAAATGCTTATGATATTATTCATATGATATCTTTTATTAAGTAATGAATATCTTCGTAACTTTCTCTAATTAAACGCTATATTCATAGAGACCTATTTGCCTCGTAAAATCGATTTAATTAACAGAAACCATCGTGATACCGTTGCATTCTTTGCCAGTGCATCGCGATTTCCCGAATCGACGATAAATCCTCTTGTTCGGTTATATCCGGAGTAGTGATTAAACGATAGTTTAATCGATGCGGATCGTCGATTTTTCTGGGAAACAAATAAAGCCGTGTCCAGTTCCCACTGCCCCCCTCCCTGTGGGAGAGGCAAATTATTCAAAAGCCCCATCCGCTTTTCCTTCCCGCGAGCGCTATAATGCGAGTGCCCGCCGCTTGTATACAGGGGGGTTTGTATTAGGGGGTTTGTGCAGGCGGTACCATAAGCACACTGCATATGGGTATCGGAAACGCGCGTAGATCACGCAGGATTATTCGGACACCCCCGGCGATCCCTAAGCTCTGTTGGATGCATGCTAATTGCCGTAAAGGCACATATCCGTGTACGTCGTCTGTCTACAGGGTGTTCCGGCATTAATTATTCCGATCTTAATTAATGATCGATCACTGTTGTTCACGCATCGATTTTGCTTTCATTAGAATATCAAAGCTTCGACACACATCTTATTTGCAAATGAATATCGATTGAAAATGTAAGGTTTATTGATAATTAAATTAGGTACGTTCGTCTAACGGAACTGTCTCACTTAAATTCAAGAGAAATTTATTCTTTATTTGCGCAAAACTTTATTTCGAGATTTACGTACCGAGCTTTGTGATGAATATCGAAAAATCCCAATAAATAATAAGTGACTTAGAATTATTTGTCAAGGATAAACTGACTTCAAATTTGTCAAAAAATTGTTTATTGAAATTAATTGTAAAGATCTAATTAAATATTTATATTTTTTAAAGTAAATTCGAGAGAGTTTTGAAACACCATGTATATACATGTGTTCTGCTATCTATGTACGGAGATGACATGGTCGGCGTTCACGAATGTGTGTATGTGTGCTTAAAAAGGAAGGGACGGTTAATAGGGGATGGCGAAATCCACCCCTATAGACATCCTTTCGAGAGCACCACGAAAATAGCGCAGTCCATGAACAAACACGCAACTACACGCGCAACAAGGAAAGCGAAGAAACACGGACGGGGTCCTGATCCTCCAATGCACGAGCTAAACTTTTCTAACCTTAGTTTCGATGAAAATATCTCTTAATCGTCAAAACTGAGATTTATTACATTGAAATAATTTAAATTGCAACGCGTTAAAATATATTGCTGAAAAGATACGAAGACCAATCTACAAAGAATGTAATTACATTGGAGACGTTAAAATAAAACAACTACGGAAAATTAAATGAAAACTTTTATTGTCTTGTTGAACATTAAAATTGCATAGGAACCCCAGGCGATGTAGTTTTTATAAAAATATCAGGTATCTCTAAATACATAAAGATTACTACTTTCGGAATTAAACAAACCGACTGAAATTCGTAAAATGTACGAAATAAAATGAATTTTTACAAGCGATCCACTCAGCAAGAGAAATCGATCACTACGAGCAGTATTAATGCAAACCCCTTTTGTGTATCGCACCATTCCCGCGCACGTTAGAGAAATAATCCCTCATGTTTATGTATCCCGGACCCTCGCATCCTTTAATGCGCCCTATGAATTTTTTTTCAAAGCGCCGCGACGGTTGAATATTTTTCGCATTACGTTAAAAATGAAAGTACGGTCCTCGAAGGCGGATCTCGCCGCGAATAAATCACCACGCGCGAGGTCGACTCGCGAAGGCGGAAGCGGCAGACTGAGGCGGTTCGGCGGCGGTGGTGTTTCGCGTAAAATCAACTTAAGAGAATTTTCAGATGTCGAATTTCCGTAGCGTGCGAAACTTCCGAGAGAAGTCCCCTCTTCATCGTCTTGCGTTTAGGTGCGCCGATTCTAATCACTTTTAAAACGTCGTAAAGCGGATCAACTGTAAAGGATATTACGGGCTAATCGAAGTTATGAATTCATTAGGCGAACGCATGGAGGTAAACGAGATTACGAAGTCATAATTGAAGGCTGGCTGAAATCGTGCTAATTCCCACTGGCCCATGTCGTTCTCGATTGTCTGATCATAGTCTTGATAATCCCGTAACATTTCTGCAGACATGGTTCACAAGTAAAGGTGCGAATTTAAATTTTTTAAAAGACCAATTTCTATTTTTAAAAAAATTTGATTGAGATTTTTGTGTACGTATTTTTTCTTTTTTGTAGTATATATAACTATTTATTTTTCTATACATGTAATTATACGTTTCCGCAAAATGTCGAAATAACAGTCAAATTAAAGCGTCGAAAGTCGGATTCTAAATAATTATGCAAGCGCGATCATTAACATATCCGTTGTAATTATACACTACCGGTCTCGTCGTAATTATTGAGCCAACCAAACTTAAACCGATGCTTTGGCTCCGGCCGTAACCGTAGCTCGCATGGAACAGCACACGGGGGTGCGATTTAATTAATTAGGGAAACGACGATTGCCCCACGACGACGAAAGGGTTGGTCGTCACCGGAATAGCGCTATCGATTTTTTTCGCGCTTTTATGCAACTTTCCTGCCCGTTTCCATCGCGAGGGAAGCATTACAAAAAGTATTTAAAAAGTATTTAATGTTTACTAGAAAAATGATGATAATAATGATAATGTTGGAATTACGATTTCTCATGATACATTCTCATTGTAAAAAATGTCGACGCAAATATTTAATTTTTTGGGAAACATTTAAAAACTATTTATATTTACAAAATATTTAAGAAATTCTTTATAAGACAAAAATGTCTCTGTAACTTTATAGAGTTTGAAGATAAAAAGTGAAAGTCTCACACGTTTAAATACATATAACGTCACCCTCCCGGGCTTTTAAACCAGAGCAGCATTGATCGTTCAATTCCCCCAATATTGGTATAAAACGTCTCTGCTAATAGCGATCGTGACTCGCTATCGTGACTTAACATTCTCGTTCGTTTCGACTTTCTGCGAATCACTCGATAAAGTATATTAACAGGTTGCCAATATCGTGAAAAGTCCTCGATAGAAAGGGACCGGTGACGGTCGACATTGTGAAGCGAACAATTTAATATGCGCGGCCGGGACGAAGATTCGGGGAGATGTAGGCAGGTCCTTATCGAGGAGACCCTCCCGTTTCTACCGTCGGCATACCTTATCTATCTTCTGGCAGTCACAAAGCCCGAGATCTCTCCCGTTTATTGGAAAGCTCTGCCATCGACTAACCGTAGGCGCGCGGGATGAAAGGCGAACCCCGCGAGCTCTCTCGCGGTATTATCGATACAGGGTCGTCCCGCATTCGACCTACGGTATGTCGTCTGAATGTTGATGCCCGTCGGGGCAATTTGGTAGAAGCTCGGAATTTGCATGACATTCCGTTTTGAGCGATCGCTCCGAATACGATGTCTCGACGAATAATTGAGGGGACTTCCGCGAAAAAATGAAAGACGAGCGTGGAAAAGAACGTTATGCGAATGTCGGATTTGTTTGGACGGCATTTCTGTGAGGGAAACGCTTCTGCAATTTTAAATTAGCGATATATACAGCTATTACGTATAAAATGTATTTAAAATATTATGTTTATACTAATATACTAATATCATATATATATATATATATAATATTACTTTTGCGCTTTTCTTGAAAAGAATATGAACATGAAAGTTATGAGACAAATATGCGATTCTGGCATTATTTTCTAAAATTCTAATTTGCAATTTGCAAAAAATCTCGTTTCTCGACTCTTGTTTCGTGCATATCTTTGTCATTCCTCGCGCGAGAATTTCGCAAGCCAGACACGTCCGTCTCAGCACGACGACGACGCGAATCAGCGCGCAAACGTGCAACCGGAAGTCCTCGAGTAAGCGAACGCATATCGTGCACATGCGCGAGGTCGCGCTCACAAGGGTTGTAAGTAGTGAGTCAGAGGCGACGCGAAGGGGATGAAGAGAGGAGGGAAGGTTGCCACCACTACCACCGTTACCACCACCGCCGCCGCTGCCGGCCGGTTAATCGACGACGACGGGGATGGGTTCGTCAGTTGGTCGGAAAGCGTCGCGGCGCGACGTGGCTCTTCGTGCTCCTCTCGAAGACGACGACGACGACGACGATAACGACGTGGATCGCTTGCTGTCGCTCGGCATACTCGGCGGCGAACACGAGAATGCGAGTCGGCGACGCGCTCTTCGGATGACGAAGATCGAGCGTGCGGGGGACATGTCCGGCGGCGAAGTGCGAAGCGGAAGTTGACGGGGACGAGAAGGACGAAGGTGGCAGACTCTCCTGGGGACAGGGACATGTTCCTCGACTCGTGGAGATGACCGAACGCTCGACGGTGTTTGCGTGACGGGTGGTTCTAACGTCTCTCTCTGACGTCCTTGACGCGAAGAAGCTTGATCGACGTAAAGCATTGCCTTAGTCCTGCGGGGATGCGGGCCCGCGGAATCCTCTACCTCGAAAATTCGTGATATATCTTTTGTACGTATCTTCTAAGGACTGCTTTGAGAGACCTAGATGTAAACGCGACCCTTGGAATAGCTTTTGCAAGCCTGACAAGCAACTTGAGTGAATGAGCAAGCTTGGTGCAAACTTGATGGAACCGAACAAGCTTCATGGAGGCAAGCAAGTAGCTACACTTAAGCAAGCAAAGGAAAGGATTACTCGGGAATATTTTTAATCGCGTCATTGCGAAACTCCGTTCATCCCGCGAGTTCGAGATACAATTAAAAGGCAGCTGCGCGACGATTTACTAACAGCTGCGACAACATCGCTCTAAGGGGTAGAGCGTTAAATGGTTCGCGCTGTCGTCCGAGGTACCGGAGTCGATTGTGGAAGACGCGGGGGTGGTGGAGACGAAGGAGGGTGGTGCGGTCGTCGTTGTCGATGGTAGTCGTGCCGGTCGAGAGAGCAGCTGCGACGGCAATAGTCGTAACACTAACAGCAGCTGCAGTAGTATTAGTACGAGCAGCGATAGTGGTGTTACCGGTGGTAGTGTTGTCGTTGGTGATAGTGGTGGTGGTGGTGGTAGTGGTAGCAGTAGTGGTAGTGGTGTCGGTGAAGGACTGTCGTACAGGGGTGGCTTGCCACGACTTATAATAAAGGGACCGGTGGAGGGCCCGGCGAGTAGCAGCAATAGCAGCAGCAGGGTGGCCGCGCGAGTGCACCCGAGTTGGGGAACGGGCGCGAGAGGGGTGGGCCCCTCTGCACCCTCAGGACCGGGGGGATGTCCCGCGGCCGACGGCGTGCGTGGTCGCAACGTCGCCGTCGGCGCCACGACACAGAATCGCCAGCCGATGGGCGCCAATCTTACTAAACAGAGCAGGGTGAGTTCTTCGCTTCAAGGGTCGACACGCGTACGTAGCTTTTGAAATGAGTCTTCTCATCGGTGCGTGCACCGTGAATGAGATCTGCGAGGGAAGACCGGCGTTCTTTGCGTGCACAGAAAAATTCGTTTGGATTTTTTAAAATATTGAAGTTGCATGAGGAATCTCTTGCGAATATTAATAATAGGTCATGATACTTCTTTCGTCTTATTACTTATTTCTGAAAACTAAGGAGATAAAATTGAATCTTCTTATAAAAATTTATAAGTGATACATGCGATAAACAGATTCTTTAAAAAGATTATTAGGTAATAATATGACGTCCACACGTATCCGATCTAATTATTACAGAGTAGTATATGATCTTAATTATTGTATATATCGATAAACGCGAAGACAAACAATTCTATCGATAGTAAGATAACCGAACGATAGCGCTTATGCAGGAATGAATAATAGCTCGAGAGTAAAAATGATACGGCACCGGAGACTGAATGAATGGTACTGTGATAAACACGTGGGTAAAGAAAAAGGCAAACGAGAAAATTCACGGGCCATTAAAAACGCTCGCAGGTATCTGCCCGTAGATATCTGCGCTCGTGAGAGACTGCCATTCACAGGGTTCTTTCGTTGCCGATGAATGAAGCATTCACGCACTCGCGCGTACTTTCGCCCGCATTCGTGACCTTTACGAATTCGTCGATCGGCAGGCACAATTTAGCTGCTTTTGCCACAAAGGCGGATTTTGTATGATCCGGCGATCACTATTGAGTCCGAATGGTTATTATTCAACATAAAATAATAATACATTTAATTTCTTTATATTACAAAAATAATATAAATATAAAAATGCTAACGAGTGAAAGATTGAACAGAACCTCAGAATAGAACTCGTTAGATCTCTATAGATAGCAACGAAACCATCTCGCAAGCATCTAATTGCCGAAAAACTTTACTATTCTTTAATTCTATTCTTTAAATTAGCTTTAAACTAGCTTCTATATAGTTTTAAAAATAATTTTGTTATATTTTAACTAGCTTTAAATATAATATGAAATTATTTCTGAAATTATGTATAGAAATGAGCTTTCATGCATGCGTTCAATACCAACTTCCTAGAAACTCCGGGCAGCATTCCGTATACATATGTATATCAAACGTGTCTAGCGAGCGAACTTTTCCGAGCGCTTTATTGACATGAATGCGCAGCGCATTATACTGTGCGATATAATGCATTGACGGCACACAACAGCTGCATGCTTTGATAACGGCCACTTCCATGTGACGGCCGGTGACACCGAATCCGAAACGTGCTGGTTATCAACAAAGCTATACGTGCCCTAAATCGCAACGACCCTACATCACGTTTAAGCCAATTTTTTTGTTATTTATCAGAAATCAGAAATGTCTGAACACACGCGATCTTTTTATTCTAAATCTTTTTATTCCATCATGAAAGAAAACATTTGTATCGCGAACTTTTGACTGCTATTTCTATAGCGCGTTTTACCTCTATACCGTTTGATAAAAACTCACTTATCATATAACCGACAGTTATCGTAAAGCAAAATTTGTGTAAATTATACACGAAGGTACTACGAGATACGTAAGTCGCGACAGAAATTATTTAACCATTATCTGCGGTGTCATTTACCTTCGGCGCGACAAAATCAATAGCAAAACGCACGATACCTACTCTGTTGGCAGAACATTTTTATCCCCGGACCAAACAAAGAAATTCCGCGGTGAAACTGGAGTAACGATTGTGCTACAGCTACTTCCAACGCGAACGAATCAAGATGATGTCTGTGTTATTGTACTCGCTCTCTCCACCTCGCGATCCGCTCTTCTGTTATTTCCTCGTAACTTCTCGCGGGTGGAGACGAACCACGATACTCGGAGGTGCGAAAGCGAGCCGGCCTGAAAGATTTATCGCGACTCCTTCGTCGTGTTCGCGGAGAGGGTATCGGGGATCGCAGGCACGTGACCCAGCTATCAATCCGGCGGAAAAGCGAAAGGCGCTCCCGGCCAGAAGCGCAGCCCCCGGTCTCGTGTCCTCTCATTCTGCTGCCGTATATTCTCCTCCTTTCTCGCACCTCGCTCACCACGTGCTCGCCCGAAAACGACGGGCGAATTTCGATCGACGAGTCACCGGTCGAGGATCTCACTCGCGATGAATTATTAAGAAGCGCTTTCCGCGACCGGTGATTCTCGGATGTCGCCGCCTCATTAATTATTTGCCAGTCTCGATGATGCAGCTCCAGCCCGTTGATTAGGCGAACCTTTTCGCGCATCTTCCCGCTGCACGTGTCTCGAATGAAGCTGCGTTGCGCACGTGTGCGTCCTCGCTGCAGGGGGATTATCCGGACGCGCGTACGTTTCTCTGTGGGGTGTCTTTGAAGATCGTATCAGTTTTCTGGCGTTAAACTCGATTCGATCATATTTTCGGTGAGGCCGAGAGCTCGTTGTCTCACGATATCGTGCACGTGGAGCAATAAAGTCGTATTACAAAATCTCTGAATCTAAATTAAATTTCAGTACATGTATCTAATATTGTAATAGGATAAGCTTCTATATTCAATTGGTAAAAAAATATTTATGGATCTCTGTTTTATGAATTTTTTTCAATTTTAGTTTTTATATTTAATGTGTGTATCACTAAATTTATATTTTAGGCAAAAGAATAATTTTTAACTATTTTCTATTGTTTCGTGCACAAGTGCGGAAATGTCTTCGTTTCCGCTTTCTTGATTTCGAATAGTGGAAAGTACACTTGTCATAAAATCACGACTTTTGACGGAATTCGACGGAAAAGGTGCTTGCCTTCGCGATTCGAGTTGTAAAATCTTCGCGAATTTTTCGGGACGACCGAAATCGCGTTCCAAGTGGAAGTAACCTCGCAAATACGACATTCTCGATGGAAAGCAGTCGCGGGGGATCCGTCGGGGGTGGAATGGAGCGTTCGTTAGGATTTAAGGCTGCCATAAATCCGCTCCGGCCATTCCTTAAACCCTCTGCGCGCGAGTGGCGGTCAGCCCGGCTTTTACCAGATTGTATTCCTCGATATCTCCCCTTTGGACCTCACGTTCACGAATTCACCGGGGTCCTTTCTTCGGCGAACTTACGCTTGATCGCGACGATATCCGTCGACGTTGGCGGAATTTTTACGAATTCGATTGTAAACGCGACAGGCCAAGAAAAATCGGCAACCTTCGTACAAATACGAAGGTATGTGCACCAAAAGTATATAACATTATGGATATTAGACGACGTCACAAACATCGTGGTATCATAAATGATACATTGGATTGTATATTGCATTGTAATGGATATTACATTGCGCTATTATGCATTAACACAATGTTCGTTATATAAATTTTCGTCTAATGAGATAACCTATCGTCTATTCAAAAATATTCCAAGAGAAAGAAAGGAGTAATGCTCATTTTGACGAGAAACATAATCTATTGAAATTATTAGAGATTATTATTGATTATTCTAAGATCATTATTTTAAACGCCATTTTTTATTTAGCCAAAATTATTTTTTAATTTTACTTTAAATTATTATTTTTCTCATCAGAATTACCAACGTTTATTTTAATTTCAATATTTACCGTCATTTTGTCTCTTTCTGTTTCTCAAAAATTTACACAATTGTCTCCTAATGAGTAGACGTGTCCAGAGTTCGATATAAATCTAATCACCTGTCTTTTTTCTAAAGCCGATCGCCACCGTTGCAAATCTAAGAGTATTATATATATTATCCCATACCACATCTCCGAAACTTCGTCCTTCCTGGGCTTCCCAGTCGGGACAAACGACAATTTACGGCCGGTCCCGAGATAGCCGCGGTTACCGGCGGGTTAAATCGCGTGAAATACTGCTTTCGGCACATTGGTCCGGTACAATTATTGATGGCACTTGGAGAGCGGCGGCCGGGACTCGCCCGCGATCCGGAAAGGCGCAATCAATGTGGCGTGCGGCGCTTCGATTTAAATTCATGAATAATTCCTACCCCGCTATGCCCCGACGCGACGATCCGAAGATCGACGAGCTTTTTCCGTCGTCGTCTCGCGCATTTTTCCCCGGCTCGTACTCGCGATTCCGGGTTCGCCAGCGAGGATCAGACGCTGCCGCCGCGCCGGTAAATTTCGTCGAGTTCAGATTTACTACGGACCAGAGTTGGGCGTTATCCTAGAAAGAATTGCACGGGATCACCGTTCCCTTTGAATAATTTATTCGGATAACGATTGTCCGTTATTTGCAGTGGCCTATCCGATTAGTTGCTTAACTAAATAATACAGAAATTGCTCGAGTAATATTCGAAAATGTTTTACAAAATGATGTACCAAATGATCACTATTTGGACAATGCACAAATGGTGTTCTTATTTATTTATTATACTTCAATATCTTCGAATAATAGCTATATATAGCTATATACTTTGTTGTTCACGTATAGTCATATTTAACTTTGCTTAAAAAATTATTCCCATTTTTATTTATGGAATATTTGTTAGCAAAATTTGACTTAATATATAATTACGCCCCGAGTTTTTGTCGTCGCAAAAAATTTGACCAATTGTTTCGATCGGTTCTCTCCCAATCGAGTAAATGAAAAGCACGAATGATTTGACGATGATTTATTAATCATGCCGCTCGTCGCACGTTACCACGAATAAATTATGACGAGTGCGCGCTGATTAATTACAAGTCAATTAACGTTTCCATCCTCCCTCCGGCGAAACGAACAACGAATAACACGGCAACTGGCGTGCCCGTTGCGCGACGCTGCGAACACTTTATTAAATCCGCCATTAATTAATCACACTCGCGCCGGCGATACCTTTCCACGACGCGCGATTGCTCGTATCGACGTCATTATTGCCGATTCATTATTCACGACTGTCGCAACGACGCCGATTTTTTCAGAGCGGCGCGGCGCGGCGCGCGACGCTGAATTTTGCATCGTCCGCGTCGTTCCATCGTCGCGTTAATTACCATCCTTTTCTCTCCCTCTCGCTTTTTTTCCGTCTATCAAGTACTGTCATTAATAAATGTCAACGTTCGAATTGTTGCAGAGGGAGGCCACGCAACGAGATGTGGAACGAGAACGCCGGCAGCGAATGGAGGCCGAAGCTCGAGTACGCGAGGCTACGGCTGAGGCTGAAAGAGCACGCTCGAGAGTCCATCATCTTCAGAGAGAACTGGCCAGGTGAGAGATTTCAGAGTTTAGCTGTTTCCGAAAGAGAACACGACGAAAGTAGTGAAGATAAGAATCTCACTTCCCTCTGATTTTCCTCGACATAAATCTTCAATATATTCAATATATTCAATATATTCTTTCCTTTTTCTATACATTTTACGTCTTCTTAGGATACTTAGACAATTTTTCTATCAGAACGGATTTAAGGAATCACTCAGTTTAATCTATAATAATTTTTCCTAGATGACTTATACTTATTAGATCGATGTTTAATTGACTGAAATTTCGAACATGTTTATAACTCGACTAACTTAACTTTTTTCTTGTTAAAAATTATACATATATGATATAAACTTTAAAATTAATACCAAAAAATGTGATTTTTTTTAGAAAGATACACGCGTCTGAAGTCTCATTCTTTCTTCCTGATTTTTTTTACGCGAGTGACGCAAATAGAAAGCGAAAGGGGATCGCGACTTCAAATCGGCTTACGAAGTTTCCGCCAATAATTCGAGACCGTCGTGTATAGCACGCGAAATCGATTTCTTCCCGTTCTTTCGCAGCCTCTCCGCTTCGTGAAAATCGCTTATTTCATTCGCGGCCGTGCAGACGGCATTTTATTTCCTGTGCGCGATACATAAGTATAAAAGTACCGGTGTGTAACGTATAAATAATGAGACCGCGCGCGTTTCCCACGCAATAACCAACGAATCCAATGGTAAATCATCGATATTGGCCCTCGTTCATAACGTCCTCCGATTCGCCCATCTAAATAGCAATCTCCTTATGCCTTTGTCGCCCTCCCCTGCTCCGATTTAATATCGAAACATCGTCGCGATACCGCGCGTCTGGAATGAAAAAGGGCTCTTGATACCGTCGATTAACGAGATTCTTAAACGAAAAATATTTCTTCGTTCTGAAAGCTATTAACGATATGAAAATATGCTTTCGCCATATGTTTCAAAGACGGTCTTGCACATTGAGAAACATTTCTATTTTTTGTCAACAGTTATTTTGTTAGATACGCTATTTTAATATTTTATACAAATGCTTTAATTTAAGAACGTCAAGTTTAGGAACTAGAAATTTATGGACTAGAAAGCTACAGATTAAAAAATTACAGATTGCTTTCCGAAAAGATCTCTAAATGTATTAAATTTTGCGATGTGCATGTTTCATTGATTCGGTATAAAAGGAGAAGAATCTCGTCTCATATAGCTTCGTTCAAAGAAATATTTTTCAAATAAATACTTCTATTAATCTCGATAAAGTATTCGAATTGATTTCGTCAAATCCTTACGGAGAAACGTTGTTAGCGAACATAAATGGATTTCTTTATCGTCGAGACCATATATGTATACGCGGATTATTTGCCGAATAATTTGATAGATTGGCGCACATTGATCACGAAGGAAGGCTTTCGTGTACATTTCTGTCAAAACCAACGATTCGTTTCGCCAAGTGCACGATAGGAAAGCCCTTCAAACGCGGTCCTTTGACTCGATACCATCGAACGAAAAAAAAAAGAGGAATCTTCTTTTTCCCGGGAATCAATAACACGCCGTAGAAATTAAACTGGCGGACCGACGGCCGGGCTTATCAATTCGACTGGCTGTAAAAATCGTGGACCATTTCAATGTAGAATATTGCAAAACAACTATAGTCGTTCAGACTTGCATACGAATAGTCGAACTAAAATATCAACGGCGCTCTCATTTCATAACTCTATCAGTTATTTAAAAATTCTCGAAATGAAATGAAACGTAGGCATGTAATAATTTCGGGATTAAAAACGTAAGATTAGTGAGTGGAATAAAATAAACATATAGGATTACCGTGACGGGATTTCGGGATCTTCGCGTGATCTACGTGGGGCTCTTATTCGTTCTGTACACGCGGCTCTCAGGGAAAAATGGCCCGTCCACCGGTCGAGCGCACCACGCAACACGCATGAGCGATGCGTGTACGGCAAATTGATATCCCTGTTTTACAGCGTGCAACGTGACATGATGCATTATAACCAGCCGGATACGTCGGCATGACGGTTCTCTACGCTGTCGTGAATGAATAATCACGCGTTGCACAGTGCGACGCGTCTGCTCGCTTCCTTTTTGTGTCTCTTACGTCACTCCTTATGTCCGATTTAATCTCGATAAACATTAAATATCGCCGAATCTCAATTTTAATATTATTAAGGCGTTTTATTAGTTTCATATAATTTAATATATTTTCATACATATTCTGAGTATATATGTTATTTGCAGATATTCACTTAAGATAGATGCTTTTTGAATCGTTTGACATGCATTACGAGGAAATGTTTGCCTATATGTAACATCAAAATGAAAAGATATCTCTCACTAAAAATTATAAACGCAATATATTGTCGCAGATCGACAGCTTTTCTCATGAATTTTTGCCTTTCTTCCTATCGCCGACATAAATCAGGACCCAAGTGTTTTCTTCTCTACGGTAGTCCGCCGAAAGCACTTTTCGATAAGAGCGCCGGATTTAAAGGGCCGGACCGGCCGGGCCGGACGATACTTAAAATTCCGGGCTTCGGCATCTCGAAACGGGCACTACGACCGCTCAATTAAACGTGATCTTTTGTTCCCACGGTGCAATGCGTTCCCTGCGTGGAATCTAGCCGCGATCGCGGGGAATTAAAAATGCGGCCCTCGTACTGGAAGCGGCTTTTTACGAGCGGCCCGTGAGAGTGAGAGCGCGGCATTATTTTTACGCGGTCGGACACGAAATTGAATTTTCCAAGCTCTTTCGCCCTTTCGGTACGTCGCTACAGAGAATCCTATTAACCACACGTAGGAACAATGCAACCTAAATAGCTGTACGTACATGCGAGGGAGGAAGGGAATGGAAAGTAAGAGAGAATTGTTCGCGTGGCGCACAACACGTACGTCGGCGTCGCGTCGGTTCTTCGCTTCTCGGATTTTCTCGGATTTTCCCTCGCGCGGACAGGCAATTTGAAAATGCATTTATTCGGTCGGCATTTCTTCGATAAATTGTTAGAATAAGTAATAAGGTAGTCAGGAAAGCATTACGTCGAGTAAATTGTATATTCAGCAACATCGAAGTGAATAATTAAATATTGAGAGTCAGTATTTTAATCAAAATTTAAAGATTGACGAAGATGATAATTAAAAACATTGATTAAAGAAATTTGTAAAATATAAAATTATAGTTTGCATAAAATTTGTAGCTTTTGTCTTGTACAGGCTCATATAAATGTCGATCGAAGATTTGTGACGAGACTCCAAATCCGAACGATACATAGTAAAATATAAAAAAATAAAATTTCAATCGTGGCAGATATGAATCCGAGGAGAAAGACTCGTATTGCAATTCGAAACGCAGCATTTTGCTAAAGTATTAAACGACGTAAAAGCGGACGTGAAGATGCAGCTACGCGAAGATCGATGCGCAAACGCGTGTTATTTCGCGGATATGAAAGCGAGCCGTTTTCGGAGCGCTTGCCGGAAATTAATCTTCGTCCCGCGCACAATCGTGCCGCCGAACTCCACATCCGTTCCACCGGCGGCGTCGATGACATTGTTACACGGCGTATCCCCCCGTGCACGTATGGAACGAATGTTGATTCGTGACCGATGAAGTTTCGACGCGACGGCGACGCGTTAACGAACGCGAAATCGACGTGTCCCCGGCGCGATACGCGCGTAAAACCGGCGAACGTAACAATTTCCATATGATAATGACATCGATGCACAAAGGGTGCATCATGTGAACGCGCCATGCGCGCGATTGAACGCCGATACGCTGTTTATTCTGCCGACTCTGAGTTTGCAAAGCTCACGCGTGCGTGCGTCGAGACGTGCGTGCCGCTGCCACTCACGCGACTACCAATATGTGTAAATAGTAATTACAATTACGCAATCAGAGAAACCGTCGCGTCGCCCTAACGGAGATTTGTTCTCGGAAATGGAATATGTAAATTTTGTGTAAAATCTTTCTTTTTTGATTTTTTTTGATACATAAGAATAAATATTACTGAAATTTATCATTAAAGATACCGACGGCTCTAATGGATAAATTTGGAATTCTTGTTGTATCTTTGATAAAAATTGGATAATATTTTGAAAAAAAATTAGTCCGCGTAGATGCTCTTGAATGGCTATGCGGCATTAACGAGCATCTTTCCGCCTGCGATTCGAGCACAGTACCCCAAAATCATCGTAATCGAATTTGCCGAGCAACAGTTGTAAATCATGAGGACCGGCTTGCTCGTGCCATGTGTTTCGAACGAAAACAGAGAGAAGTAGAAAAGCGGAGGAGAAAGTGAGGGCGAGGGAGCGCTGCTTGGGGGAGCTATACCCCGTTTTAAGGGTGCAGCAATTGCGAGCGTTACTTCGACGATCGATCGTGCTCTCGCACGGTCTTTCGTACTTCCTCGCCTAACTAAAAATGTAAAACAGCAAACAGTAACGAAATAAGTCCCCGCGCTTCCACAAGTTTTCTAAATACAATGATTATATTCAACACAATTAATTTAACAACATTAATAATTATTCGTTAATAAAAATAGTAATTATAACTATAGTGATAACTAACTAATAGATATTTTAATATCGTCAAAAAATATCCGTGCGTTTATTTCCATCTGTAATAAAAATATTTTTAAACAGCATTCAAGAATAATTATGCCATGAAAGCTTCAAATATAATATCCTGTTTATTCTTTTGACAATGAGTCGAGATCATTGAGATTCTGAATCAAGATTTCAAAAATTCTAATAACAATTGAAACATACAACACATTTTTTATTTCATAATTTTTTTAATACGTTTAAGGGGATGCTGGAGACAGGTCTGTTTTACCACGAAATTTTCAGACACACAAATCTTTTGATTGATTTCACCGAATTACAAATTTTTTGTCCAGAATTAAAGTATGGACGATAACGAAGACGGCAGGCACCAATTGCGTATGAAAAACGAAAAAAAATTAGAAAATTACATTTTTATTTTTGATTCTGCGGTCGACTCATGACAACATTTGCTGCAGATAAAAGTTTTAGACTATGTACGTATACAAAAACCTTGCAGCCGTCACGGAAATACAATAAAGAAGAATCCTGTGCTTGCAGAAATGAGCTGCGAGCTTTAGTATAAGAGAAAAGTATGTTAGAAAATTTCATATGCACATGTTACGCGTCTCCCCGATTTCAGCCAAAAACTCTGCGCTCTGTATGTATGTGTAAGAATCGGTGAGCACTTCTTTATCGACGCTGGTCGAGTTTGCCTGCGCTCTGTATGTATATGTAAGAATCGGTGAGCACTTCTTTATCGACGCTGATCGAGTTCGCCCGTGACTCCAGCATCCCCTTAAGTTATTATAGATTTAATACATATAAATCTCTGAAGTCCATATAGTTAAGATAAAATATCTGTTGGAATATACACATATATATTAAAGATATTTCTGTAAGATATATGTATTAAATTCCTTATCGTATATTTAGTTATCCAATTAGCGAGATCGCGATTTCTCCGCGCGCGAGCCCTGAATTTACCTTTATTAAATGTCAACGGAGTACAATCGAATTGAAACTCGTAACTGGCTCGAAAGTTACTTCGCCAAGGACATATAAGCAACGATATCTGTCCTGTGGGGGGCCGCGCCGATGGGAAGACGGAGGGTGTTGCCAGGCGCTGCGGCAACCTCTCGCTCGAAAGCCTCCCTCGAAAAGCTTAAATCGGCTTCATATCTCAGCCGCGCCCTCGCATCCCTAATCAGATCATTAACCCCGCGGAGCGTCCGCGCATGAGAAAGTTCGCCAAACAAGAATCCTGATCTTTCGATTTGCTCCTTCGAGAGTAATGCGAGAAAAGAAGCAGGCTTGACACCGAGGAAATGAAGACGCCGCCTGAAGAATATGAAATGTATTCAGAGATACTTAAGTCTACTTAATACTCAAGTCTAGAATCTAGAAAGTTAAGAGGGTGAAAGTTTCAGAGATAATTGTCAAACTTTGAAATTGGGCAAAATAAATGTCTTACAAAGAGGTGTCTATAATTTGCGATTTTAATATTTTATTTAAATAAAATTATCGTGAGTCCAATACTTGCGGCGCACATATCTAGCAATTTATAATTACAATTTTAAAAATTCTTACGTAGAGCGAGCACGAGATAAGAATAGAGAGTACTCGTGAAAAAGAAGAGATCTTCTTTGCGAGTTTATCTCGCGGGATTGGAATCTCTTTTGCCGAAAGCGAGGCTCTTCAGAGCCAAGGCGAGGCCGACGAGAGAGCAAATAAATTTCCGCACAGCACAATAGAAAGCTACCGAGGAGCTACGAGAATGGTCTCAATGGTTCATTCAATTAGGATCTTTTCAACGAGGATTAAAATCCGCGAGCTTCCTTACGCTGACGGTTCTGATTTGTTGCAGAATGGAGGAGTCATCGCGGAGTCTGCTGCAACAGAAACACCGGGCCGAACAGCTGAAGCAGGAGAAAACGGCGCTCACCCTGTCCTACGAAGTACGTAAGAATAATTTGCTGCATTTTAGTTTATAGATCTTCTCTAAATAATCTTTTTAAATTCCTTCTTCGCGTAATCTTATATAAATGAAAATATTGAATCCAACTTACGACACACACACACTTAGCAATTTATATTTATAATTTTAAAGTCTTACGCAGAACGAGCATAAGATAAAAATAGAAGGACTGTTTCTAATCTCCTCTAATCTTATTTCAGTACCGGAATTATAAATAGAGGATTAAATGTAAAAATTTATTGTATAATGTTCAACTTGTGAAACTAAATAGACGTATCATGATTTAAACAAGCTTCGGACTTTATAGGTAATCAGTATATGTTAAAACTGTATAGGAGAATTCATGGTAGGAGATATTCCCAACGAATTTATCTCTACAATTTGTTCCCGTCTTTGTCAATCAAAGGTAGCACGTGATGCTGCACGAGGCGATGACACGCGGAGGAGATAATCGATGTTGATACGCGATCAGACGACAATCGAGCACTTATTGTTAGGGAATCGCGCGTTGTGAGGTATACGGTATTCGCGTGGAAGCCGCAGCGCGATGACAGTCTCGTAAAAGGTTTCCCCTTATCCAATAATACCGGTCTTCTTCACGGCGACGTACCCTTATTGTATTTCACCGCGCGAGCACTCGGCCCAGATTGTCCCGGGCATTGTTACAAACCCGAATTTTGCTCGGTTCCCATTATTAAATGTCAAATAGCGTGCCGGGGTCTCTCTCTCACGGCAGCTTTGTCTCGTTTCGCGCACATTGCTTGTATCATCACGGTCCTGCGATCTAATTCCTTGATTTCAGCTTTTGCGAAGATTTATGACTCCTCTTTTCCCTTTTTCGCAAGTTTATCTTATTATTGCACTTTCCTTTGAGAGAGAATAATCAAATTATGTGATACAATGAAATATCTCAAGCAAAAACTAGAATGTAATTAAAATTTATTATATTATAAGCGTGCATTCTATTGAACGTATATCTATTGTGGTTCATATTAATCAGAACTCTATCGATTATATTGAAATTTTGGAGATTTTATATTTTTAAATTTTTACAATCTCATGTCTTCAAAGAATTTATATACATTATATTTTGTATAATGTTTTCCTCTCTCAATTTAATATATAATTAGTTATTTATCTCATTATAATAAAAACCCTACCGAAAAATATACTTAAAATATTGACATTTTCAATTCTTTTCTCATATTTTCTCTATACGTTGTCACCGTGTGTGTGTGACGCAACAACGCATTAACTCCCCTAGGTTCACCAAATTTTAAAGTTAATACGGCAATCGCCGTAGTATGCGCGAATCGCGAAGCGATTCCGGAATGGATGCTGCTATCCCATCCAAAAGAATAGCGCCGATAAACTTGCCCTCGCGTGCTTGCTACTCGTTTCCACAATTCGCGACTCTCGTAAAGCTCTCGCGGGCGATGATTTTCAACATAAAACGCGTATACCGGAGGCCCAGGTAATAAAGGGAGGGAACAGTAAACGCGGACGTTTACTGCCGATCCTTACGGCACGCGCGCTATCTCGTTCACGGGCGGTTTGCCCCTAAAAGAGTCGTACCGGGGGGGTGTCTTCTCTCCTCCCCCCCGCAGTAGCAATAGCAGTGGCAGAGAGAACGGGCGAGAAAGAGAAGCTATATCGCCGTCCCCCACGAAATAATGTTTAATATCGATCGTCACTCGATCCCCAGGTTCGATGTCGACCCGGCACCGCCTGTCAATGACAAGCCGCTCAATCTCTATGAGAAGCGTAGTGTATAACGTTACGTCTAAACGCGCAAATGTACTTCTATTGCTGCATGTGAATCGGTGACGATTAGCAAAGGAAAAAATTCTGTCTGATCAGATCGAATGGTAAGACGATGAGATCCGCAAGAGAACCGTTTTAAAGGAATTGCGAAACTCTGATTCCTTGCTAAAGAGAAAAATTGAAAAACTGAACTCATGAAGTATAACAACGTTTGATAGTTTAGATTTAGAATACTTCATCGTTTAAAAAATATAATATATAATAACAGATGGTTATGTGTTATACAAATTATAATATGTATTCTTACTATTTATTTTTAATATGAGGAAGATTTTGACATGCAGTTTTTATCATTAATTCTGAATTAGCTAAATTTACATTACAGCGAGAATAAAGGCGTAAAATAGAAACGCCTGGATTTTTTAGCTGTTTCTTTAAGCAGAGTGCAAGTATATGGAATTTTGGGATCTCTGCGTCATCGAGAAATAACGCGTGTCGACGAGAATTCGCAGAAGGCGGACGGTCTGTGCATTTTTACTCTCCCTCAGGCCGAGGCACGACAGAAAATCGTTGGTTTCCTCGCTCGATGCGACGCGGGGGTGTGTTAGCGAGGGCCGAGTGTTATAAATCAGACACACGCACCCTCTATTAGCACCCTGTCCCCGACAGGGTTCTCCGCGGCACTAATTCAACGTTAAACGCCTTTCTGCTAATAACGACTGGTTATTATTACCGTGCCCGACCGCGAGTCGCGAGAGAAGCTCGTCCAGTAAACAATGTGCCCAATCGTTCGCCGGAACGTTTTCGACTCGTTTCTCGTTGAACTCGCCGTTTAAAAGACCGAGTCCTGATTCGAGGCAAACAGCAATAAGAGAAGCGAACCGGTCACGAACATCACCGTCACGTAATTACTTCCGTTTGAGAACGAAAGTAAGAAAACTTCGGCAGTGGGGGGTTAAAGTTTTTAAAGACCTCAACTGCAACTGAGGCTCCCTAGCCGATGGTACTAAAAATCAGACATTGGGAGGTTCTCCAACTTTAGAAAGAACGATAGTGGCATCTTGAAACAAGCATTTAAGAAAAATTCCGGTGTACATGTAGCAAACTTATTTCTTTCAAACACAAGTTAAGAAAGTTGAAATCATGAAGGATCAATTCCTATAATTGATATATTCTATATTTCTGCATCTCTTCTCAGAGAAATTATTGAACTTAAAGTACTTTTGATGAATGTGAAAGATAATTTTCAATAATTCACGGAAATAGAGAGAAAAATGGATTTTTATATTTTCGAGCGTCCGAATGAGAGTCTCGTGCGTTTACATAATAATCCTTCGCTGCGACCAGGGTGTTCTCCACGTGTAGTCCTGTTTAAGAGGCAAATGGCAATCGTCACGAGTGCCACGGCGTAATTATTCCCATTTGAGAGCAGGAGTAAGAAGACCTTCGGATGTTCCAAGTATTTTAAGAACGGATAATTTAAGAGCGGTTCCGTTCCGCAATAAGACCGTCCGTCGAGGTAATTGCGGAAATATCCGTGGTGCTGCTTGGGATATTTAAATCTCCGCGATCCGACCGGTCGATTTTCTTTTTACAGTGACCGAGTTAAACGCGAGTACGATGTTTAACACCCTGGAGTCGCAAAGGGCGACGTGAGTCACTCCGGTTTGATAGGATCGGAACAATCCATTAGCGCTTAATTTTAACGACCGCTGGGAATTGAGCTCTAGCGCGTGCTATAACGTGCGGGGATATATTTATGGAATACTTCTGGCCTTCGTTGGCCTGCAATTTTTTACTTTCACACTGAGTTAAGATCGAGATTATGATTGCGAATGTGCATTGTGCTTTAAATAGGATTAGAACCACCGAATATAGGTACACGAAAGCGTTCGCCGAGCAATAATTTATTTTACATTCCACCAGATGATCTATAAACGTCCTAGAAATTATAGTGCCAGATTTGGAGTTGCCTTCTACCTTGTTGCATGATTTAGATATTTTTGAAGAAAAGCTAAAAGTAGCTCTATTTCTAATATAGTGTAATTATATAATCCGAAAATTTCTTGGTCTTTATAAATTAAATTTTGTAACTGTGACGTTATATTATCTTTTGAATTTTATAGTCAAGTCTTTTTGCTTTTTAACAAAATGTCCTGCTTTACATTTTAAAATGTGCAGAGAGAGAGAGAGAGAGAGAGAGAATTTCACATTATGCACCGCCATTATAGATATAGATACAAACGATAATAATAATTATTATGCAATATTAATTAGTTATAATGATCGTTATCATTATAATACGCTATATTTTAATAAAGTACTAGCAACAATAATTATCCCGCATCGTTGCAGCATGCTGTAATTAGGAATAGAGTTACTGTTAATTTTCAGATCCCACCACGATAATTCCCGTGCCGTTATAACAAATTCCGGATTATACTATCACGGTATTGTCACGTCGCGTAACATTGTTCATAAAGTATCATTAACAACTCTGTATCCCTGCATCGTCTCTGTGCGACGTCACGTAGTTTAGATGCGGTCTACGGTCGGATGTGCCAGGAATAATTTTCGCACGTTCTGTTTACAGGCGCGCGTGCACCAGTACCAGGCGCAGATATCGAAGCTGCAGCTGGAGAACGAGTCGATGCGTGGTCAGCTGCGCGGTCTAGAGGCAGCATGCGCCGGTGAAGTGCACGCCGCGCTGGTGGCACGTTTGGCGACCCTCGAGACGGAGCACGCGGCCCTGGCACGGGACGCCGACGCCCAGCGTCGGCAATACGAGCGGTGCCTGGACGACGTCGCCAACCAGGTGGTCCGCGCTCTCCTATCCCAAAAGGTTCATCGCTATGCTCTCGTTACCACCCTCCCCCTTTTCTCTATCTCTCGTTTTATCTCTTCTCGTTCCCACCGAATAGCCCGCCGCGAAAGCGTATGCTCTACGAAGGCTATTATGTACATAGAATGCTGAAGAAGTTGCGTATAAACTTTGGAATTATGAGAATTCTGCCAGAGAATTCTGCAAGAAAAGCTTCTTCAAGCGTGACTTTTAGAGACTAAAGTTGTTAAAAATGGACTTTGTGTGCGAATAGATAAGATTCTTATATTTTATTTTACTTTATGAACTTTTCTTAGACTTATTGTTAGACAAAATTTCAGCCTCTATGATTTTAGATTATTCATAGAATATATCTACATAGACAAAATTTATTCGTAATTTTTAGTACTCTATAATAACTTTCAGGACTTTTCACGCTTGAAATAATAATAATAATTTGTTCAAGAACATTAATTTTTTCAAAATTTAGAGAATGATAGAAAATAAAAAAATATTTGATACTTATATATTATTTGTTCCTTCTAAGATAAATAGTTCAGAAAAAAAAAACGGAAAAAGTAAAATTTAAAAAATTAAATGGTAACTATACAGTTTATATAAGCGGAAAACACATTTTTAACATTAGAAGCATATTCAATATCAATTTTAAAGTTTACTTGAAAAATACTGCTTTTTGAAAGGATTAATCTGCCGCTAACACGTTTTTCCCCATTCGTTAATGCGCTTTTTGAACGGTATATCATTGCGAGATATATCGAACAAGAGTACTAATGGCTAATGGATGTTATCAGGGTCTCAGGGAAGAAATAGGCGCATTGCAGAGACGTATACGAGAGCTTGAGGCTCAAAATCGAGCATTATCGGGACTTTTGGCGCAGGCTGCCAGTCCTGGAAGCCCGACCGAACTTATCCAAGGAATCATCGAGGCTGGTCCAGCCGCTCTGGTTGCCGCTTTGGGTCTAGACCCTGCGTGGGTTCCCCTCTCGAGGCCGCGTTCCCTCAACTTGCAGATACCCGTGATGGCAACCACTAAGTGCCGACGCAGCAGACCTCTTGGTACTAATTATTTTTCATCGTGATTAACGCATTTGTCGTGGAATCAAACGTAGCTAGAACTCTCTAATTTTTTTTTTAATTTTTATTCTATTATGACTTGATTTATACGCCAATGATGCAATGCAATCTAAAGAGATAAGACAAAACCGCGACGCGCCTACTCTTCGGGACTGCTTGACCGAATCGTTTGCAGCGCAAAAACCGTCGGAAGAGGAGGGCAGCGAGAGTCCGGAGAGCGGTAATCGCGACGAGGGCTACTCGACCATGTCGAGCGACGTCCAGGGTGAGGGCACGCGTCAGGAACCGTCGGCGCGCGGCCTCGAAGATCTGAAGGAGGCCACCGACGAGACCGAGGCCGACGTGTCACCGGATGCGCGTCTCGTCGCCCTCGACGTCGGCGATCCGGATGTTCTCTTCCTACCTCTGAATCTCACCGTGGGCATCAATCCGCGCCACAGCTATCCGCCGACTAAGGATCTGCTGCCCTATCAGCATGTGATGCGCAGCTTTTCGGACAGCCACCTCTGTCTCAAGCTTACCACCACTACCAATTTTACACCGTACAAATTGCCTAGCCCCATGGGATCATCTTCCCTCTTGTTGGTAGAAGAAGAGGGTTGGGACGCCGAGTACGTGCAACAATGGCTTAGGTTTGTTTGCTATATCATCAAAAAGCCTCCAAAGGGATATAACTGTGGATTATGAAGAGTTGATTAGAGAAACGTAAAAGCGAAATGCGCGAGTATGACTCTTTGATATATAAATCTTCCATTTTTCTATTTTATCAATGTTATTCATTTTTTTTATGAGATTTATTAATCCGGTGTGAAAATACGCTGGAATTGATCACCGCACGGGTTTCAGGCTCGACGACAGTAGAAGCGCGCAACAGCACCGAGATCTGCTCGAATTGGAGTACGACAGGGCGGAGCTGGAGGATTGGAGTTTCTCCCTGTCCACGGAAGACCTCGTACAAAATGAATCCGCAATGTGGAAGGAGCAACCAGCTACTACAAACACGCCCGCCCTGCCGGCAATCAAGGAGCATAATCTCCTGGAATTGGAGGAGGACGCGAACGAGTGTCTGTGGAATGGCGCGAGCTATCTCGCCGATAGGGCTGGAGGAGAGCTGGTGTGTATGTCGAGTGCACACGATATCGATCGACATCTACGATGTTTGTTTAGTTATCCTAATAAAAATGTCATTACGAAAAGTTTAGTCGATTACAGTCTGATTAATTCGAATGAATATAGGCGTATGTAATTATTTCAAATTTGCAAAAAAGTGTTAATTTATAAAGAATTTAGATTTGCCATTTATCTCATTGCAACTTTTAATTATTTAATATTTGTCTCAATATCCCAGATTAATTGAGCACTTATTTACCCGTTTCTTATTTATCTTTATCTCTAAGTTTTATTAAAAATTTTTAAGTAATTTAAAACAGATGATCCATATTGAATAGCTAAACTTGACTCAGTTTAAATCGCAGTCATAAAATAAATTTTTAAAATAAAGTTAGTGAGTTTCAGATTTATGTTACACCAACTCTCTCAGCTAATTATAATCTTTTATTTCCCAGGTTGCGCTTTTAATGGACGCGAGAGCGACCGGACCCTGGCCGTACGCCTCGAGTCCCGGTGCGTCGTGGAGCAGCGAGGAAGGTGGCCTGGAAAACTCGAGTAAGCGTTCGTCGGCGGCGCTCTCCGGCTGTAGTGACGATCCCGATACTCCGTCAATCGGCACGGACTTCACCAGAGATTTTTACCGGCTAGTAAAGTTCGAGAGTACCAAGAGCCTGGCGAGCACATCGTCCAGGAGTGGTAGACCGCCACCGGATAGGGAACAAGCGCTTCAAAGCGTCCTGTCTTTCATCGCTGAACAACAGATGTACCTCGCGGAGTTACCAAACAATCCCGTAGAATCGCAGAACGCGTCTCACTCGACCGAAGGTGATTATACTCAATTGTATTCGCTAATTAAATGGAAAACGGGCTATTTTTCACCCAAATTATCGTTAACGTAATTATACAAGAAGAAAATATAAGAGCAATTAATGAAAAACTTTTTTGAAAGGACATTAAAAAAATGTGTCTTAAATCGCGTTACTTACAGAAGTGGGCCTTAGCAAAAATGATTCCACGGGGGAGACGAAGATAGCGGAGGTAGAAGGATCATCCATTCAGGAAGGCAGTCCCGGAAACGCGATCGAAACGAGCTGCAACGACGAGCTGCTCGATCAGATACAGGTACCACCGTTGGCATCCGAGGAGAGAATTGTAAGCGCCGTGTCGTGTAACGGCGGTATCACGTATACTACAGTAACTCCATCAGAATTGGGAGCCGTTCCCGAGGAGGACGAAGAAGCCGCAACTTCCTCTACGCCTAGTACGGTTGTAAGTTTTTGCTTCCGAATACTACTTAAATTTGCACAAAGGAAAAGGAAAGCTGACCCCGTGCAATTTCCTTTGTTTTCTGAAGAAATAATTTTCTTATTTAAAGGAAAAATTTACGAAACTTTATTGATAATTTAATTTCTAGCAAAACGTTTTATTGTAATAACGATTACGTGATATTCATATAGGTCAGCCCGGCACGAGCAACGCTTCTCGTGGAGGGCAGAGATCGATCATTGAGCTTCCATGAGCGCGCCACGTCCAAGGATGTTATAGACGAATTAAACCGCATGATTCGGAAGGGTGAGGATAATACTACCACTAACATCGCTAACAACGATTCGCAAGTACAGCTGGAGAAATTAGATCTCGCTTGCTGTTGTCCTACAGGATGGGTTCACGTTGAACGTGATATTGACTTCACCGACCCTAAGGTGAGCTGCCTGCCAAAACATAAAATTAAAATATAGAAATTTTAAGTAACATATAAGTAATAGAATAATGCTCGCAAAGTATGCTCTGACGGGTTGACTAATTTATAGATAAAAATCGATCGCTAGAAATTATTTAATAAAATACAATAATTTTTCAATTAAAACTCCCAATGAAAGATATCGTGTTTTTATTCCTGTAAAAATAAACGTAATACTAATCGCTATACTTTTACTTAGGCCAGAGCCAACCTCTTAGACGTGATGTTAGCGAGCAGCGAAAGTTCCTCAGCGACATCGAGCAGCGGTTCGGCGGGTAGCGATTCAGGGGATGAACCACCTGATTACCGACACTTGCATAGATTACACCGGTACCGACGGCAAAAGAAAGGTATTTGTCTTCGGGTATCTACTCCGTAGACACTTTTGCCATGCCGTTTTCGCGCATCACCACCTCACCTTTGCGCAAAACGCATAATTTAAATGCGATTTTACGATCACTATCATTCTTAGCGCCTAATCCTTAACTAACGTTCTATCAACAACTATTTAATACTCTCATTATGCTTTTTGTTTAAAGTAACGAAATTTACTAATCGATCAGCGTGGAAACGTGCAAAAAGCTTGAAGCTAAAGCATCTGATTAACAAAAATCTAATATTGGATGTCTATACGTTGTATGCAGAATATCTAAATTATCATTTTATACATGATCTACTTTGGTGGATAAAATGCTGCTATATATTGATTTTAGATTATAAAACTCAATTTTAATTTTAACGAATTTAAGTATTGAATACATTATTAATTAAATCTCATATTATATTTAGAGTCAGTTTTACATGTGTGTGCATCTGTGCATCTTATATATACTTTATTTTCAAAATCGTGTTTGCGTTATTAAATTTCAAGGAAAGACATTTTAGATGTTCTGACGATTATTCACATGTATAGTCGCCTAATGTTGAAAGAAACAAGCTTGATGACGTTTTACAGAGTTTAGGTGGTGTGCGAATAGTGCTTGCTCTCAAAAGCTTAAGACGGCAACACGTCTACACCCTTCTCGCTATACAAAATCGATGCCACACTTTTACACGTCACGTCACACTCGATCGAGCGGCTATTTTATCTACTCTCGCAATTACTTTAGACTTTAGACACTCGCAATTAACACAGTACAATTACAGTACAATCGGCGTTACTATCCCCGCTCGCGCTCAGTAGCCTTTTCGCTGTACATTGCCTTTTCCATATTTTCTGTTCAGATGGTAGCTCCTACGCGGTGTGCTTTGATTGTCACAAGAAAAGCTACGTAGTTCGGCTTAGTGACGATCAGTTTCTATAAGCGACATGACCAATTGGGAGGAATGCATTGCCGCGCCGGGGAACCTATTTCGTCCTGAACTGAACCACGTGTTACGCCCACAACGGACTGACCATTGGTTTATACTAACAGAATTATTAACCGGCAGAGAACATTCCTGGCGTAACACCTTCACGCAATTCCATCTCTCCGTCTCGTTCACGCGTATTTGCGTGGCCTACTTGGCACACATTGCCGTCCGAAAGTCTTGGGACAAGATACAGAAAGGTACATTAAATATAAATGAATGTTGATCATATAAATAATCAAAATGGTGAAACGTGTGTGTATATATAATCAAAGAAGAAGATTACACCGTGTAATCAAACGTAGTGCAATTTCTTAAATGCATTATATATAGTTTTATATGGATAATCAAACGTAACTATCTACAAAAGTGCAAAGCAATTCAAAATATCCAAAGACTTTTAGACAAGAGTGCAAGTTGATGTGCAAATTTAACGTCATTTAATATCTTTTCAAAAATGAAAAATGCGTTAGCGCGTGTGCAATACATGAGACTGCATATATAAACATTATGTATCACTCTAAAGTGAAATAGCTCCTCAAGTGGAATTGCGTCAGGGTATAAATTGAGAATAGTTACTTTCTCTCTCGTTGTACTGCGAGCGAATTGATAATCTCTAAACCTTATTGGCACGTGCAAGACCGTTTCAGCATCTTCATCTTCATTCTCGATCGCTTCATTTCATTATATGCCTGTCTATGTTAGATCATTAATTTCACTATCGATCATTATTAATTTCATGTAAGATTGTAACCAACCTGAATTAATTTTTTTTCTTGCTTCATAGAAGTAACATCTTTTGATATCATATACACATGTAATTCTTAATTTATCATTATTCTTGAGCGAATCATAATCATGTCATACAAAGTACGTTGGATAAATAGCGTGCAACATGTTTAACGAATAATGTTATCAAAGATAAATTAGGTATAAATTTGTTAGAATTTATTATTCCTTAAGATTAATACATATATCTTTAAATTATTGTTAATTATTTGCCAAAAAATTAGACTGTCTCAGCTTGTATAAAGTCTACAGTAAAGCTTAGAATTAAGATCAGAAGTTCTGGGAATAAGTAAGAATATCCACATAACTTCTGTCCATGATTTATTGCATAAAACTCATGAAAACGAATACAATTAATAAAATTGTCGCACGCATGATTTGTTCGACGGTACATCATGCATCACCCACTCGGTCATGCACCCGCCAAATGCCTAAATTCCACAAAAAAAAAAGAAATAAAGAAAGGTGTAACCGGTGCGGTGGAGCGACAGTGGAAGGCGGAGAGACGATACGGACGGATAGAGGAGACGTGAGAAAGGAGTGGGAAAGAGAAAGAAAGAACGAAAGTGGAATAGGGAGAGAGGGTGTGAGAGGGAGACGTGAATATACGGTGAAAGAGAGTGCTAAGCCGAGCTACTCTGTGTCTGCTAGAGCCGGTATAGAGAGAAGAGAGAGAGAGAAAGAGCGCAAAATCGAGTCGATCGAGTGAAGTCTGAGAGCAGCATCTGTTGACCCGCTGCTGTGTGCCCTTGGTTTCTTCAGCGTCGGCGGCCCAGGCGCATCGCGTTCTCCGGCTGCCGTCCTCCTGGGGCTCGTCCCGGCCGTCGATCATCGGCCGCGGTGACGACTTCTTCGTGCGCTACGGGGACAAGGAGCGCGAGGCGGTGGCCTCGTTCGACTTCCTCGACGAGTTTGTCGTGGCGGCGACAACAACGACGGCGGTGGGACCCTCCTCGCTCGGCTCGGACAGCAGCCCCCTCGACCTGGACGATGACGTACCGTCCGCCGATCTCAACAGCGACATCATGAAGCTCTCGTCGCTCTAGGAACAACGGCGACGGCGGATTGATTTTACAAAACGCGTGGAAATTTTTGTCTGAACGCGAGCTCTTCCCGGCTGGTGAAACACGATGTCTTGGTTTTATCGATTTAGTCGGGAAATCTAATTTTGTTTTATTCCCTTTTTAACGAATTGTTTTTAATACATTACATTTTTAAATGTAGAGATGGTTTTAAATCGAAATTATAATTTTAAATTGCTTGTCTTCGAAGTCGAAAAAATATGTATGTAAGTTTCGCATCCGCTGGGAAAAGTCCCGCGAGTTGACTAAACGCGACACATCGTCAAATATTCTTCCCAATCACGCTAATTATAGCAAATCAAAACGGCGAGTTCTACTTAAACGTCTGATTCTATATCCATTATGCAACAAAAGGTAAATAAGGTTTCGTCAAAGATCGATTATTTTGTAATCATGTGAGAAATGTCACATTAGGTCAATGTCGCTCGTCAGCCTCTCACGATGAACGAAGAGAGAACGATTTGTACATTACCTTCTTATACATCCTCGATGCTGCGGTTCGAGTTTTGAAATCTTACAGTCCTGACGTTTTATCACTAAGTAATTGGGAAAACTCGAAGTGTCACGTCGAAGATAGATTTATAGTCTGAGACAAGAACTTGTCTTGTCTCTTTTTCTCTGCGAGCTTCCTCTTACTCGAGATATAAATAACGCACTGTGGTACAGTCGAAGGTGAAGTTGATCAACTAGAATAAGTTGGCCCGAGCTAGATACAAACTGCATCCAGATTTGATCCCAGATTGTTCCTGGCTAGAGCCTGCCTGTATCAAGTCAAATAGAACAGCGATATCTTTTTCAGCGTAAAGCTACATGAATTTTGAGTTACATTTGCACTATACTTCGATGCGAACTTCCTAAACGAAAAGGATCTACTAATGGGTATGTGCGGATAAGTATTAATCAAAGAATTAGCGATAAGGATATGTAAGCAGTAGTCGACCTGTTGTGACACTAAAGTAGCGTGTGCGACGAGCACGGATTGCCACGATTGGAAGGCTCTCGTACCGGAATGAACGCACACTCACGACATGGACGTAGATATAACTCATCCTCATGGTCTTTTTACAAATATTTCGGTAAATTGTATACGATTGTTGTAAAAAGTAAGATCTTCGATGGCTTGAAAATTAAATAGCAACATTCTCTTAGCAAGTATTAGATTTATCGAAAAATGTGTACGTTCCAATTAAGTTTATAAATTAATTAAGAAATCGGCTTCACGATTGTATTTAACTTTTGAAGACTTAATAGTAATGGAATCATCATCGCGACTCGCAGAGGGTCGCGCATGGTATTTTTGGGGATACATCACATCCACCATCTCATAACATCCAACACTTCTCTCACCATCACATCATACCAACACGATAACAACAACGGCACGTTATCCCATAAATGTAAAGTTAATTTAATACTGGAAACTTTTAAAATTGAGAATTTTTTATTAAATAATTAACTCTATCGGAGATCTTGCACTTGATTAAAAGAAACATTATTCCATCGAGAACGCATTTTAAACAATATGAAGTATTATTGAATCATAACTTCGAAACGCATCACGGCACGATCACCTTCCAAAGTGAGCTTAGAGAGCATAGATTAAGAGGTACTCATCGATTTTTTATGAACCGCTAGATATTTTATACTCCCCCCCCCTTCCACCCTTTCCTACCCTCCAGTCTCGTCATTAGTCGTCAATGAGCGTCAAGAGCCGCGAATATCGTTAATTGACAATTCGATCCACGCGTGATGAACTATTTTCTTCTGTCCTTAGAGATAAGAACGTAAACGAGCCTGTACATTTTGCTTCCGAACTTTGTAACATAGTAGATTGTGAGGGAGAGAAAGAGAGAGCAAAAGAGCGAGAGAGAGGAAGAGAGTGAGAGAGATTTTTCGTGCGTAAAGAAATAACGATTACTTTGTTGCGTGAACGAAGATAGGGAGTCACTTCAGCGTAATTTGTACGAAATTCGTCGCTCCGGAACGAGCGAATTTCTGAGTAACGCGTTTGATCGGATTATAGGCGTAAATATCATTAGCGTACATAAATTTAAGATACTGAGTCGATAGGGGTCGAGATATTTTACACGTAGCTGTATACCCGCATGACGAGGTTCAATATTCGAGGTGGAGAGGCTGCACGGACGTTAAAAGTTGCCCCGCATTTGCTCGCGTTGCTGCTGTTCTAGTCAAGCAAGTGAGACCACGATTTTTTTTACAATCTTGATAGCCTGATCGCGTTTATCAACTCTATACTACATCATCGTACTCGTTATTCATAGAGCAGGCACTGATTTATACTAGAAATGTAGTCTGAATAATTTGGGAAATATGTTTAAGCCGGATAATCTCGCAGATTTTTTAAATGTAACATCATCTTTTCTCGGACAGCGATTCGCGAAAATTTGAGAATAGCTTTAGAAATATTTAATTATGATCTTTGTGATACGTTAATGATATTTTATATCGTCACGATCGTATTTAAGGTAAGACAGTGGATAAATATCAAACGATTAAATTATACATATATATTTCACTGTTATTATTTATTAAATAATAATATGGATCTAATAAGTGATGATGAGATATCATTAACAGTTAACGTAAAAAGAAATTTTCTAATTTATATCATGCCGTACAGGGTTAATTAGTGCTAATAGTGATGATCTTAAAAGATTATTTCCGCTGTCGCTATACTAATCCCAATCGAGTGACCGTAATTTATTTCAGTATTTATTTTAATTATAATGCTAAACTGATTGTGGAGGAGTAAAACTCCTTTCTCGAAGAAACAACTTTCGTCCTGCAGCCTGAAAATAATAGACTAACGACATAGCTTTAAGATGTTTGTAAGTTCTACACATTGGGGACAGCAGTGTCTCTACCTTTATTCCCGGTCGCAGAAGCAGCGAAGTCAAACGATAATCACGTGAAATGAGACTTGCTGAACGACGATGTACATAGTATGTATCATAGCTCAATGCAAATGTAAGTTATCCTCTCTTGAACTTAATAAATAACGACAATATATGAACGTAAAAAGAAAAATACGCGTGTAACCGTGTTGTTATTTATAGATATTTATTTATGATAGAGCTGGAGTTTCATCTCGCGATACAGCAGCAATGATAATGGTAATGGTAAGTGGTAAGTATACACATTGCATCGTAAACGACGAAAAAGATAATTAAATACAATGTAAAATAAATAAAAACGATGTTATATTCATGTCTGTGGATTAATGAATGCTGAAGATAATCGCGATTCTGTTTTGCTAATTATTTGTACAATTTTTCGTATTTTTAAACTTTTATCGAAAACCGGTATTTATCGATAAACGTATAAACTTGAGTCAAAGGACGACAATATATTAAATTAAAATATGACGATATGATACTGAAATAACCGTATATAAAAAAAGAAATATAGGAACATAATCCGAAAAATAAAAGTTCGATAATATTTATTTTTCCTACTTCAAACTCTGCGTTAGATACCTCCTGAAAGAATTGAAAAACATTAAGAGCTGGCTGGAAATATTTTGTTAGCATTATTCCCGTGTAATAACGTGTATGTCTCTTGACGCTTCACTGCATTTTTTTCCTTTATAGAATTCGTCAGATACAATGTGAAGAGGAAACCGATCAACTGAAAAGAACAGAAAAATATATGTATACTATATAAATTATTAAAAGATATTTGCAAACCACCATCAAAATCTTAAGAGCAAAAAATTTATATTTTATTGGCATGACGTTTCTGAATTGAGATAAAATCACAACTATTGTCTTATTGTGTCTCTTCTTATTATATATTACGATCTATGTGGTTTTTCCAATTTTGTCATCTCGTTGTGCTATTTACCACAGTTACAGTGACAGTCAAGATGAAAATGCTCATTAGGTAGACTTGGTGTATCAATCTAGAAGTATTTAGTCTAAATGCGCAACCGGGTCTAAATCCTACATCCTCCGCAGTACACACTCCCCAAGAATTATTGCAGCAACTGCCTGGGATTAAAATATCAAGAATCTCCTGATAATCATGGTAGGAATAAATACCACAGCAATATGACTGCAAAAAATTATTTTATGTCGTAATATTAATCCGATTTGTGAATATATTTGCGTATAGGGGTATAGTAGAATATAAATATCTTAAATATTTACATTCTACTATAAGATACTAATATCTTAAATATGTCATTACTCGTAACTTGGTTGAAGGCTCGAATAATGATACATTTGTGCCGCGTGCGTGAAGAAGTATTTTACTTCTAAATTATTTCTTAAAAATCTTACTCTGTCCTGAATATCATCTACGAACTTCGTGTCCTCACATCGGTAACCGTAATTCTTGAAGGCTTCTTTAAAATCGGTAGCGGCCCTCGGTACCAGGACAAGCATGTAGATTGCGACGGCTGATTGTACAATCAGCATAATCAAGAATAGAGATGTGAACTGCCGGAAGCAGCGCCGTTAATCGCTTCAATCAACTTTTCAGTTAATAAAACTACGATATTAAACCACCGCTGTCTAAACCTTCCGCGAATCTATAGCAGATACGAATATCGCGTATTGTAAGGAATCGACCGAACAAGCTCGTTCTCACGCGATAAGACTGATAAGAGCGAAAGAATTAAACTTCGTGTCGCGTAAAAAGTTAACGTTGGATAATACGCGGAAAAGCTCACCGTAACAGTCGTGCGGGAAATATAGGTGCATCGATTTCTGAATTTGGCACTGTCGAAAAACAGTATGCCGTATCCGCCACTGCAAAGGGCGAAAATAATGAGGACGCCGCCGATAGCGATAAGCGTCTCCAACGAAATCGCGACGCCCTTCGTCCATGCATCAAGATATCTGACCTCGTAAAGGTACACTATCGTAGCCCAAGTTATTGCGCATATCCCACGTAGCTACAATAAGACGTTTCGCATTTCATCATAAGTATGTATCTCTAATATTATTATTTCTATTAGCTAATACATATAATTTTACAATACATTCTATTTTACTAATGAAGCTTATAAAGTAACAATTATTTCCGTAATTCGCAGTCACTATATATTGGCCGATTTAATCTCGAGGCGTCTTCGAATTGATTTCACAATTTTAGCTTTAGATGTAAATTCAGACATAGACTTTAAGCCTAATGATTTAAGGCGTAGAAGATTAATATACAGGGACTAAATTATAGAGAAATTCGAAAGACCGAACTTGATCCGAGAATCAGAGTACAATGTTTAAGTTCTCTTTAGATGATCCATAATTCTTGTCAGAATTCAGGACGGAGTTTTATTTTGCAATTTTACATGTCGTAGTATGAAAAAGATTTGAAGACTCAGAAATGTATTATATATAATAAAATTATAAATTAATAAAATTAATATATTATAAATATTTTATCTTAATTTTAATTTTATAATTTTATTATATATATATATATATATATATATATATATATAATTTATAATAAAATTATGAAATTGAAATTAAAATAAAATTACAAATGCAATTAAAATAAAATCACAAATTACAATTTTATTTTGCAAATTATAAATCGTTTAAAGAGAGTCTAGACATGCGGTAAATCATCATTTTCGAAAATGGGATAAATAGATGAATATCGTGACATCACAGCGCTCGCAAGTACTTACCACGAGATAAGCAGTAAACGTGTAAAAAAAATATTTCTCAAAAATAGGCATGTTAAACGAAAAACTTTTTAATAGATCCGTTTTGCTCGTCGATTTTACTAGTCACGACGCGGAAAAGGCGCAGCACAAACTGATCGTCGGATCGGGCTCTACAATTTGCAAGACAGGATATTTATCAATTCCCATAACTGATTACGCGATAACGCTTAAGCCCCGTTGGATGATTCATAAACTTGAAAAAACGCATTTTTATACGCGCCGTTTTATAATCCACTATATTAAATAACGAAGAGTTAATTTATTAAACAAAAAATTTATTTTTCACGTGAAAAAAATGATGTAAGAATATGACAAATTAATCGCCGCTCGGGTTAATCAGAATTCGATCAAAGTCACCCTAAGTCGAAAGGTGACTTTGATCGTTAACTATCCTGCTAGAGCTGGTAAAAAAAAAACGGAGAATTGGGTCGAAAAGGTTCTCGTTTGTCTACATTTATTTTATGAATACAAAAAACCGGACATACATAATTTAATCTCGCAGCAATGGCAGCAGCAGCAGCAGCAATGGTAATTTCGCGCATTAAACGACGAGTAAAATCGCAACTTTGGATTATTAACCACTTACATACTTTCTCGAGCCGTGTCCAGCCTTTTGTATGCTTTATCATTGTCGTGCCTAAGCAGAAATATTGCACAAATGCGCGTTAGTTCGTTCGTTGCGCGCGGGCACGGCGACGAGATCTCTTAGATAAAGTTTTCTATTATAAGACAAAAATATATCATATATATATATATATTTGTAAGTCACACAATATCTCTGTGTGTGTACTGTGTGCTGTACAAACAAAGTGAATTTTTACACAAAGATATATATGAGAATTTCGTGTTTTTAACAGCGGTGTGACATTTTCGTACACCCGCAAGGTATGATTGTGTAGCTCTTCATGTGAAAAAATATCTTTGTAACATTAACTTTGTAAAATACTATCACTCGTCTGCTTTCCATCTCCGCGAAGGTACTCCAATTATAATTATCTTTACTCGCGAACTAACGATTGCATGAAACGATCCTGCACATTAAACAGTTATGTCAAAAATTTTTTTATATTTTTGAACTTTTATGTAGAATAAAGATATAAACGTGAGTCAAAGCGGTACGGTATCAAAATATATATACATGTACGATCGTATAAAAAAGGAGTTATTTTTCACAAAGGAAAAAGAAAGTGTGGTCTCAGACCCGACAACTGTTACGGTAATACTCATTGTCAGGTCGATGATGCCGAATTCTGCATTAAATTCTTATAATCGGAAAACAAAAGTGCGTCATTTCATCGAAAAAATATTATCTTGTTATACTTTAATCACGACTGCAAAGAAATGAATGATGCAAAGAAGCCGGAAAAGAAAACATAAGGAGTACTCTGCTCCATTCCGCTTAGAAAAAAGAAAAAAGAAATTTAATTTGTTCCGTTGTAAAACGCAAGTTTTTTTTATCACATCTTATAGACGAATATATTGACGGGAGATGAAGGTAAGATTGTTGTTGCGTGTTGAAAGCATTCCGCGCTAAGCGGCGTCCTTCGCAATGCTCCACTTTTACACACTGTAACCTCTGCGTTGGGCGTTCTTTATGGAATTCGCCAGACATAGCGCGAAAATGATGCCAATTAACTGTGAAAAATGAAAAAGGACACATATAATTACTGCAAGATATTCGTACACACGAAAATGAGAACTAGACAACAAAATATATATTTGGTATAATATGTGACTCTATAATGTTTGGGAACTTGAAATGGATTTAAAGCTTGATATGCAAAGTGGGCGATATGGATAAATGGCCTACTTTGGACGATTTATCTATTAGTACGATTTATTAGAATTACGTGTATATATTCAAATTTTTTAAATATGTATTTTTGATGCGCATGAAATTATAGACAAAATGTTGCCATGAGCTACAGATTGTCAAAGACTGGCTTAAAATCTTTTTCGAGCTGAGATAGATGTACAATTATTTTATCGCGTCTTCCAATCATTATACAGATGTAATAATTCCGTGGTTTTATTTAACTTTTTTATTAGTTTGCGTTCCTTACCTCCGCAGCAGCGATACCCAGAGCGACGCCACCCAGTATCGTAAGAGAATACTTGAATATATCTTCCAACGCACCTGCGCAACCTTTCTGGTAAGCGCTTAGTGGATCGCAGGTGGACTCCTTCTTACCGCAGCAACTTCCTGGGATAGCGCTATGGTGTATCTTGGGAAAATCTTGGGGGCCTTCAACACCACAGCACTGCAACTGCAAAAGTACATCTCACGTTTGAATATTGATCTATTTACAAATCTGTGAAAGCTTCCTTGAAGGTATTTAGGTATACTGAAATCAATGTTATATTCAGTTATTCCGTTCAAGATATGAATCATTCATAGTATTCCATTAGGACGGGATTTATATTCGCATGACAATGCAGTAGTATATTGTTGCACATAAAAAGATATATTAAATGCATTCTAAAAGATAGCCTTACCCAACTCTGTATGGTATCCACGATTTCCGTCTCCTCCCCCTTTCCGTACTTACTGAAGACATCGTTTGCGTATCTATCCTTCCAACTGTAATCGCCGGAATTCTTCGCTACGACGAACGCGAAGATTGCGATAGCCACTTGTACGATCAGAATCACCAAGAGCAAACAAGCAAACTGTGCGGGAAAAAACATATCAATTGTCATGCCTTTTAATCCCTTTCAGGTAGGCAAAGCTGTAGGTTTACGTGTCAAACAACCGCGCTACTTAACCCGTTCGATCATATAATCGCAATCGTGAACTGCACGTATATTATAATTGTCTAAGAAATACTATCGACAGTATCGATTCAATAAGGTCGTTAATATGTTATTGAAGCAATAGATAAATAAACCAAATGTAAGATAGAAATCTATAAATGTAACAAATTTAAATCTTTACCTCTCAGTCATCTTCGATTTAATAAGTGCAACAGATTTAATTCCACAAGCCTAACACGAATATATAATAAACTTAAATTTTTATTTTCAGAATTGAACTTGAAATATTCGAATATGTACGTGAATATAAGTTAAAACTGAAAGGATTGAACTTCCCTCAAGTTGTACGATAAGATGCAATTTGTTGAAGGGCTTACCGTGACTATCATACAGTGACTCTCGCGAATCGCGCCGCAGCATCCTAGGAAAGCGATGACAAAGATGATGCAGCCGATGACGATAAACGTGACTGCCGGGACCGTAACATTACTACTAATGTCTCCCAGGTGATCGGAATAATCGGAATTTCCTACTTGCGCTAGAACGCCGAGAACCAGGATGGCCAGACCACATAGCTGCAACAATATATTTTGTATTTACACACATGCCATGTACGTATCATCGCATATATTCGATGTTGTTCTTTTACTGTTATAACTAACAATTTTATAATATATTTTACTTTTTTAATACAGCTTATTGTGTATGCCTCGATATTAAACAAAGCTATTCCGCGATTTTCTTATGCTAGAATAAAAATATTGCAGTCCAGATATCAAAGCAATTACACGTGCACGTTCTGTTTGTATGTTCAGTCCGATTTTGGGTACGTTTATACGATTGCTGACTACAAGGTGTTGCTGCTAAATATAATAAATATGCATTCAACAATTGTTGCCTAATACACTTGGCGGATAGAAATAGATCAAAGATGCGGTGTACAACCACTGGCGTATATCGAACGGTCCCAGATATCTGGAAATTGTCCTTGAAGCATCGTATGTGTGCGCGCGTGGATGCATGCGTTATTTTTACACGTCGCTACGACGCGCGACGTTATAGTCGATCTTGAGATCACCGCAGGTGGACTAATGCACTTATACTACGTAAGTAAAACGCAGAACGCGGATAGTCTAAGTGCGTTCATCCAATCGATTCAACCTTTAATATTTCCGCCCTAGTTTCAGAACGACCACAACTTTGTCGTAAGATACTTCGCTCGAATAGCGAGCGCGAAAAGGAATGAAGGAACAGCAGGAATAACCATTCTTCATGATATATTGAGAGTTTTGATAACGATGAAAAATTGAGGAACAATCAAATTTAAAACGTCAATAATAATTAACTGATGATAGATCGCTAATACATTTACTGTTTGTACTTTTTATTCATTAAAACTTTCTAACAATAAGTTTTATGTCAAGCCACGCTGTAGTCACCGCAAATGTTGGGAGGCGTCGCTATTGAGAGACGGATTTTTATTTTACCCGCTAGATAACGAAATTATGTATACGCTATAGTCTGGATGACAATCTGTATGCACGGGCGCACGTGTGTCTGTCGAGATGACATCATTGCATCCATAGCAACGTCCTCGGTACCGACTTCCTCCTCGAAATTACGTGCGTTCGACGGCGGCATCACCTTCGTGATTATCATCTTTCATAGAAGGAACTATATAGTATTCTTCCTCGCGTGATTAACAAATGCGATTGTCCAATCACGAAGAAACTGAGTTCGGCATAGACGTGGAATTTCAATTAAAAACTGCGTTTTCAACCAGACCTTTCTCGGTCTATTTTACCGCTAAACACACGCAAAATTCCGAGGTTTCAAGAAGAGCTCGGATTTTCCTGCGGTTACTATATGATCGATAAGATAAGTATATATCGATCGCCAACAGCGTGGATAACTCTGCCCAAGGTCCAAGTAAAATATTTGCTCGCGTCTAAATAAGGAAGTCGAAAACGCATGATTCATTCTGTTGCACGGTGTGCGTGAGAGCGAATAAATTTATCGAGATCGCGCAAGACAAATAAGAGCGCGACAACAATCTCTCTAAATCTGAATCAGTGAATAGTCACTGATATCAGTGACTATTCACCGATTCAGATTTAGAGAGATGGTAAAAATATTGTACTGAAGAAAAAAAAATATGCAACGCTAAAGAAACGACATACGAAAAGCACGTTTTTCGTTCTTTCAATTAGTACTAGTTTGATACTTAAAACGTAACGCAGTACGAAAAGCAATAATTCGCCAGACATATATTTCTCACGTCATCGATAAAAATTATTATTTATGATTAATAGTATCAGAAGAGTTTATCACAAAGTTCTTTGTAGCGTTGTGTAGATAACTTCGGATAACGAACGTGAATAACAATTAATCATCTCTGATATCAAATCAGTGAGTTGACTTTCAGGATTATCGTGTATTTCGCGCAGAATAAATTCTCGCATAAATTGTCGCAAGCCTTTGAGACATGTGGTCGGCGAACTTTTTAAAATTTTAAAAACTACTTCTGAAATATTATTTATAACGTAGTTACATCCGTAAATTACAAAAGATTTCTTTTGTATTGGCGAATAATTCCATTTTTTTTTCTTTGTGAGATCTCAGAGCACAAAGAGCCACTGAAAAAAGATACCGAGCGAATTCAATATGAATTTAACTTATTATCGAACGTGAGACTATATAGATGTCGGAGCAACGTGGAAAATTTGCGCGTCGAGGCTACGCGAAGATAGTGCGCACGTGATACGTGTAAGACATGACGCGATAATTATGGAAAATGAGACACTGGGGAATGCCCGACAGAATGCCCGGCGAACGACGGGAAGGTTGGCGGAGGACGAAAATTACACGCGCTACTAAATGCATAATGCAACGAACAGTGTTGCGAAATAAACGCGACATATGGAAAAGTTTCATGTGCAAAGCTGATTGTCTGAAAATGACGTATAATGTAATTTGAGAACCAGGAAACCGCGGCCATCAACGTTTTAATGACTCGATCATTAAGAAAATCATCTCGTTTTAATTACACCAGAAAAGTGATGAGTAGTCTACCATCTGGCTGGTATTAAAAATGAGAATTACACCGTGAAGGGAAATATATTTTTCCATGTGATAATGAATTAATAGCATGTATAAATTCTGTTGCAAATTAATTAAAGAATAAAGTCTGTTACTTGTTCCAGACTTCGTCTATTTTTCTTTTCAAGTTGTGATAATTATTCTTCAATATAATTCAGTCTTTTGCAGAATTATAATGTATCTCGGAAATATCGAAAGGGAATTAAAATTCCTTAATTAAAGGAATATTGTATCTTCTAATTATTCGTTTAATCTCTAGAGAGAGATATAATTGAATTACATTCAGAACCTAATATACGTAATGGATTAATTTGCGAAAAGTAGTATCTCAATAAGAAATAGCTATTTTAACTTGTTTCGGTCTTAACTAGCAGATCTTAATTCTGTAACGATCTTTTCTTGGAATGAAATAATCGCGTGCGATAAACAGTTGGATAGAGATCAGATAATATTTTAGTTAAAAATCGTTGGCAATCCAAACAAATATGTTATATAAATCGAAAATATCGTACGGTACTCAATATCTAATATCTACGAAAAAGAAGAATTATGTGTACGTACATTCCAATAAATTTAAATGTTAGAAGTTTTAATTGCACAAAATTTAGAACCGATTTTTAACGTAAATTCACAGCGTTTATTTCTATTATACTTAACATTCGTTATAAATTATCTCGAATGAATTGTTTTTCACTCCAAGAAGTCTTATTGCAAATTAATTAAAATAAGGTCTGTTACTTGTTCGCGAAGTCCAGACTTCGTTCATTTTTCTTCTCAGACTCTGATTATTATGATAATTATTCTAACTTTAACACTAAACGACCTATTGTCTAATTTCTACATAAAATATTCCGAGAGAGGCTTTCATGGACTATATTTGAAGAACGGGATCGTCACCTGGTGCATCAGCTCTTCTGGACACACCCATCAGTGTACACACTGTACAAAGTTGCGTAAGTAATCGAGAAAATCGCAAGATAGGTAAACGATAATAGAAGTATCGGTCTTTGATAAGGAAATACGCAAAAAAGCGACACAATTGTCTCTGCGCGACAGGACACGAACATGACGAGCACTCCAACAAACATATAAAATTGTCACCATTTTCTCTTGTGAATGTTATCTCTGTCAAGAATCGATGTTTGTAATTGCTATGTACGCACAATTTTATATAATTATCATTAAATACGTAAAAACAGAAACTAGAACAACATTGTTACCGTGAAAGTGATTGATTAGCGGAAATATTTCTACAGTTCATTCCTGAAGTATCGAACGATATCTGTTATATATTAATATAACATCATTCAAATATGAACTACTTAAGTAGATTAATAATTACTCATTTAAATCGATAATGATTTAATATGATGAAACGCATGTTTTTTGCATGTATAACATATACGAACGTCTTACTTTGTGTTACTTGAACAATTAATATTAGATAAGACATCTAAAATATAAAATGCAAGAATAAAATCGGAAGACTCTAATTCTGCTAAATAATTAGGAAGTTAAAGCTACTTTAGAGGATTCTACCTAAAATTCTATTTATAAATTTATGCTGTATATTCTGATGTACATGTATATATTTTATACACATTTACACATTATTATATTTTATATATTTTAATATATTTCGATTCTTAAAATTTTTGTTTTATTATATGACAGAAAATTATAAATAGAATTCTATCGTGAATTTTAACACGAATTCTACAATAGATCGTCTTAAAGTGGACTTTAGAATAAAAAGATAAACAACATTTACGTCCTCGTTATGTAATAAAAACGATCTAAGTGAGAGAGACCGTCATTCACACGTAAAAATAGATCGATAAATATTCATAGAGCGATTCCATAAATGACAATCAATCGGTATTGATGCTCGATTAATTTGCAAGTAGATGTTTAATATTCTATTCACCTTTTTGTGATAATAGTTGTCAATAGAAAAACTATAAATGAAACAGCATACACTCTATAAAGTACATACAATAATATTTATCGACGTTACATTTCGTTTTGATAATACAGCTGATTATTTTTCTGCAAATTATTATAATCATTAATCGAAACTAAACAAACCATCGATGTTTTGCAAAGAAAATAAATTGTACTTATAATATGTACCTACTTATAAATAAATTGTATAAGTACATTTATATATATAATTTACAAGCATAATATAGTATTTATAAGATAAGTATAATATAATACAATATAATTTATAAGTACATTTAATGTACTTATAAATAAATTGAAGGAATTAGTATGGCAAGGGGGATGACAAAATTACTCTCTCAAGGGGATCCATAAAACCGATGACTGTCTCTCTCTTTCACTCGTAACCTTGTGTAATCTGACCTTTTCAAGACAAGTTCACAATCAAGAATACGTGAGCACCATACATGAATTTTCTGTTACTGAACTGTGATCGTAACTTCTTCGAAAACAAGACACAGAAAACGAGGACGCGACCCAGATCTTGAAGAAATCAGAGAAGCTTTAATCCCTTAAATGTCAAAAGGCGAAATATCCATAATAATGAAATTTAAAATAAAATTTCCGGAGACAAATTTATTTCGTAAATAAATAATAATAAAAACAATTCAAAATGTATAATTAAATCTACACTGCAAGGAATTCGATTTATAAAACATCAAATTTATCTCGATAGAATTTCTATGACTAGTTGATAACATTTTTTTGTTAATTGATAAATTACTTTTACCACATGATTCTAATTTATTTTACTTTTCATTAATTTGTGGAAATTTTCTTACATAATCGTTTTCTTTGGTTTACAGCGATAAAAGAATATCTCGCGGCAAAAGACAGATGTATCTCTTCAGTCCAACGCTGCTGAAGCTTCATTGTACGTTACACAGAGTCGAACAAGATCATCCGTGGCGTGTCTGCTAATTTTAGCTACCTTGTACATAAATATCGGTTTACTTCTACCACAAACGATCGCACGCTTATCGTCACGCATGACAGACGCGTAAATAATGCAAACTGAAGTGATATTAAGTTACGCAACAAACATCAGCGAGCAAAACTATTGACGACATGTAAATGTAACGTAACATTGCAAGTTACCGCAAAATACTTTTATTATTTCCTTTATTTTAAGACCTTTAAGAACTTATTTGAAATGTAGAATAAATAATTGTATGAATAAAGTATGTGAAACAAATTTATGTATATATATTTATATATTTGATGTATTTTAGTCAAATGATTCATTGAATATATATGAAATAAAAGAGCTAGCTTTTAAGATAATGTATCCAGTAATGAAATATTTTTCTTCGATATATGCTATTGGTTTTCTGATAAGATTATATTTCTTCTGGAAATTGAAAAGGCAATATTGGTACCGAGAATAGAACGCGGGATTTTACGCGGATTATGCGCATTTGTAGCAATTTCATGGATTATTTCTTTTGGGATTCTTCCGTCAACACGCACTTTTACGATGACGCATGCGATAGCACTGGCTCGTTCTGCCATCGACTTTTGGATGAGGGAGAAACTATTCGAGAGACGCAATAGTCTCTTACGCAACGATCCTTTGTCCTCCAACGGCTAGGAAGACTAGTTTTTGCGGGCGTTCGGCGAAATTTAATGTGTGACGACAACTATATGACCATAAGGGAAGGCGAGGGAAGATCTTGGGTATTGTAAGAAACTACCATTGTGACCAGGTACACTAGCTACAGTAAGCAAATCGAGAGACCGCAAAGAAAAAAAAAGAAAAGGAAGCAGCAACCGCCCGACCGTCGCCGTCGTCATGACGGGTCTTCGTAGAAATATATCGGACAAAAATTTCCAGTGAGTATTACGTCATGGGGTTAATTAAAGAAATTACTCGCTAAAAGAAATAATACGGTCTGGACTGAAGTATGCTGTTGGCAAAAAAAAAAAAAGGTGTTGCGCGCAACGTAGACGTTGTTATGCGAGTTTTTAAGCCTTTCAGCTTTTTAAACGTAGTCTTAAAGAGATACCGATAATTAGCGGGAAGATAAGTAGGGTGATTCACCTATATCGTGTGCTCCCTTCTTCTAAATATACCTACTCTAATACGTGATCTTCCACGTTATTTTTCGCGCTACCCGCTCAACGAAATTTTCATCTTCAGCCGCGCGTTTTGCGTCGTTGAACCGTCTCCGTATCGCGGACTCTTGAAAGTTAAAAGGATGACAGATAACAGGACAAACCGTCCTGCGTGCGACGCAACGTGATTGATTGCGATACCGCGAGATGCAGCGATTGGATGGACTTTATCGATTAGCAAGTAGATTAGCAACGCGGAGAGCACGCGCGTTAATATAATTAACGTTAATCGTTAATGAATAAGCGTAAGATACGCTTTCCGCACAATAGTTCGATGTGCTGCTGTCGTAGTCTGCTTCTTCACAACATCGCGATTGCTCTATCTGCGATTCTATCGTAATTATCGTAATTGTGTCTGATCAAGCCTCACTGATTACGCGAATCGATATTTGCGATCGAGGAACAATGCAAGCGCTAAATGCACGCGTGGAGGAGACGTGTGACACATTATAAGGCTCTTGTAATTGTCGGCCTTGAATTTTTTTTGTTATCACCATGAGTCAGTCGCCAACGACGTGTATCCGTATATATGACATTATGTATACGCGTGTACCTACTAAAAACTAACTCGGTATACGCCTCTCGCTCGGACGTACGTATACTCCAATACATAATATATCGCCCTGTTTATAGTGCGCATTTCACGTGCTCGAGCGTTTTGGAATATCGCCAGACGAAAAGGCCGTTAAAGACGCCGCCATTAAATATTACTGAAATTAACTGATTCAACGGTGGAGCTGGAAAGTCCCCGCAAGCGTGAATAAGTTCTCTCGCGTCTCTAACGTAGGTATATCAACTTTTATATGCAATCGACAAACTAGGATAAAACCCAATTTGAAAAATTAGGAGCTGCTACAGCGACACTTGCAGAGCTGTTGTTCGACAAAAATTTAAGACGTTATGAACTACATAAAAGACTCAAGCTCGTGTGTCTCAAAACAATGTTTATCGGCCCTTGAACTTTCTACATTGTTTTAAGACGTTATATATACTTTTTATATATTCCTACAATTTTGTAAGCGTACAGAGGCTCAAAATCTGGTATGTAAGATCTAATCTTAGAACTATATCTACGAATGCGAGGACCAGAATTGCAGCGCGGTCTCGCCATTGTATTTCCGTCGCGATTGTGCGATTGTGCGATCTTATCCGCTCCGGGAAGGAGGAAGCGTTTAAAAAAAAGAAAAAACCTCGTGATGCTTCTCTCAATAGAGAACGAGGGAAAATTGCAACGGTCACGCACGCGATCACGGGCAGGACGCAGTCTGCACGTTTCAAGGACGAAATCGCGTGCGTGCATAAGGTTGAGTAATCCGCCAGCACTCGGCACCGGCACTGGCGGCGAATTCGCGGAACGGAGCCGGCAAACGAAATTCCACGAAGAGAGGCCGCTATGTATAAACACCGAGCCGTGTATTTCCGATGCCGCCGTGCTCCGAGCGCGACGGGAAAAATAATACGACAGAAGATAGGGAAGGAAATAACCTAGACGTAAAGATGCGAGATAACCCTACGTCCCTACGAGTTGGAAAAAAAATTGACCGCGATCTCTTCGGGGGAAACAACGAGTCGAAGGCGAAGACCGGTTTTGCGGAGTTTTGCCGCGTCCCAGGCGTCCGTCCCAGGCGTCCAAAACATTCGGAGTTGTCGGCCTGCAATGTAAGCCTGTTGATGTTGACCACGTTGACTCGAAGTCGCGTGAACGCCGTGAAACCTCGGCTCGATCGAGCGAGAGATCGGGATCGATCGGCCGACTTCACGACGCGACGACGCGACGGTTAGCCGAAATAAAAGGAAATACTCGGGGGAGGCCGCAACAGCCACGAGGGCTCTCTAAAACGCGGTCGCTTTATCTTCAGCTCGATGATAAGCGATACTCGGTCAAGTCGAGTTCGAGGAGCGTTTTATACCTTTGAACGTCACCGTTTTACCATGGAAAACCCGGAAAGATACGGGGACCGTCGGGGACGCGCACAAGACGAGGACCGTGTGGCGCCGTGATCGCGGCAATCGGCACGTACGAAGCGGCCTCGGTTCACTTACCACAAAGATGAAATTGAATATGAAGAGCAGGTACTTGATCACTCCCATTCCGCACCCCATTTCGACGTGTCGGTCTTGCGATTCGCGTACGTGAAGAAATCGCTTCTGAACGAGAACGAGAAGCTGGGACGGACTCGCGCGCGGACGGCAACGCACAACTCGCGATCGGTTTAACTGTCCGACTCCAACTGAAATTCCATTCAAGCGACGCTCCGCGCGGCGCCAATGTGACGACTGTGACGTGACGGCCTGACGCCTGGCGGCGGCGCGCGACTCCGCCCGAAGTTGGCCGAGAGCCGAGAGACGCGCTTCGTAGTTCGTGGTAAAGTCGTAAAGTTGAGTAAAGTGGACGCGCAGGACGCGCTTTACCTTCAGACTTCAGATTGCGCCGCCCAGATATGAGATAACATGGCGAGCCGAGTGCGTTCGGTTCGGCGAACGAACTATTAGCGAGATATTCCGCTCGTATTCTTTCTCGATATCGTAGATAACGTTACTTCTCAGCTCGGAAAATAAGCCCTCCTCGAAATAACGAAATCGACAATTGGAGCGAGCGGAGCGAGTCTTTTTTCAACAGACTGTTAATAATTAAGAGCGACTTTGATCACAATTACTTGAAGCAAAATTTCTAGCTATATAATAACAATAATAATTAATAACTTTATCCATGTCGATGAAATAGAATTTATAGATGTTATTTAACAAGTTAATTGTAGTAATTAAGTTAACAGGAATTTATATAGTCAGTCGTAACGTTAAGCCCAAGGCGATAACGTGAAAAGGATTGTAAACTAATTGTAAGCCATGTGAAACACGATTTTAAAATTATCTATATACTGTTACACGCTTATTTTTGAATAATTAAAAAACGCACTATATTTCAGAAGCGTTTTTAACTGGAATACTTAATTGATGATTAATATTTCAACCAATTTTGAGCAACGCTGTACTGCCAATCTAATCAGTATCGAAAGTATATCATTCTAAGTTGTACGTATACATACAGATAATCAAAGAGTTGATTATCGAAGAGTTTCGAGAATTGGTTTCAACAGGCAAAAATAAATCTTGATTGAATTTTTAATTATAGAAAAACACGATACTTAACGTTAAATCCAGAATTCGTCATATGAAAAATTCAAATGGAAAAAGGAGTTGAGTAGATAAGAATACTTTTAGAAATGATTGTTAAAGACAGATAAATTGGATTACCTGACTGTATGACGTGATCGAAATTCAGTCATCTGAATGACGCGGTGCATGATGTCATTTCAGAGATGTGTTTAGAGTTCTGTCCGTCTCGCCTGATAGGCGATGGAACGAGAAGCGCGAGACATTTACTTTAAATAAAATATGCAAGAAGTTTAGATATATTAAAAATTATTTTTTGCGAATAATGGATGTCTTGAGAAATATAAGTATATTTACTAATATGTTCTAATTTTTATCAGCTTTTTCACATGTGAGAGAGGAAAAGGTGGGCTATGTCAGACAACAATAGAATTATTTAACGTTTCTTTCAATAAAAAGATTGTTTCCACAAAAATCGGATACGTTATCACGCTTCTTATACAAAATAGTTTTCATTTTGCAGTATCGAGCTCGTAATTTTCAGAAAATTACAAAAGACTCGCATGTTATATTGCGCGCAACAAAAGAAGTTTAAACAGAGAATCAACGAAAAATATCGACATAAATTAAAATGTAAGATGTGTAAATAAAAATAATAGAAAAAAGTGTATTCACAATTAACGATTGTTATTTTTGTCGCTCATTTGTGCGATTACGTTCCGCTATTTAATCTGGAGTCCAAGTATTTCTGGATAATGCGAGATACGAGAATGATACATTCATACATGGGTATCTATATTATTCTACTTTTGTTAGTCGTGTGATTGAGTGATCGAAACAGTGCACTCTATTGCTTATTTAATGACTATAACTACATTAAAAAGTACAAACTAAATAAACTAAAAAGCCTCAAGAATATAAACACAGACTTTGATATTGTTTGCTAACCTAACAAAGCGATCTTTCTTGAAACTCGAATTTTCGACGTTGCTAGGAACATAAATAAAAAAACTGCATTAAGACAACAGAAATATATGTTGTCCTAGTAAAAATCACCTCTTTACTCATGAAATGGCAGTAAGAACAGTAAACTGTTCAGGCATCTCTCAGAATATTGTCGTTTTTTTTTCTTTATACAGGGCAAGCGAAATTGGAAAATACTTTAGCCATAGATCTTTTTTAATTAATTTGGAAATTTCACATTTTCCTTAAATCTAATTGAAAAAAAGAAAAGACAATAAGATCTTTTTAAGAAATTATTATCTCATTGTAAATGCATAAAAAATTTTCTTTTTAATCAATTTTATCCAAAATATTAATTGAGATTTATTTGCCAAGCAATTCAATGTTGAAAGTTGGCAAGCTGCAGTTTCCAGAATATGAAGGAAAGTCAATAGAAATATTTGTCGAAGAATCCGTCGCTGAAGTATTTCTCGATCGGTCTGGAATACCCTGTATAACGGGAACAATATCAGTATCACTAGTGTATCTGTACACCGTTGATATTGTCACCACGTGAAATGTATTTCGCTTATCACAATGATGCAACGTCCTTAAGTGACGCACATCTCTGTCGTTCGCAGTATGCAGCATTAACTAGGGATCGCCAGAATTGTGCAAATATCTCGATTGACGGGTCAGAGAGTTGTTCTTAGTCTCCGCTTCCATGCTATCTTGCCCCCGCCAAGATAGCAGGGACGTACCCGTAGCCATCTTCGATGCCCTCCTTTCCATCCTGTCTTTGTAGATTCTGACGTAACAAGTCGTGCACGCTATGAAGGAAATCTGAAACCAATTAGCGCGAACACCGGTTAATTAATTGATGATCCGTGAACTCCAACGAGCGAGAACACGCACCTGCAACAGTACGGAGCACAACGCGAGCAGAAAAACATGAAGGAGGATCGATCTCGTCCGATTTAACACCACGTGCTGACACCCACGTTTATTGATACTAGTGCAAACACCCCCGGTGTTGTTGTCGTTCTCCAGATTCGTCTTGTTACAGCAGGACCAAGGAATCGCGTCTACGCTACGATAATCAGAAGGCCCGTCTATTCCGCAACATTGTAACTAAAATTAAATTTAATTGGATCAAAGTTAACTCGATTTAAATGTTTCTCACGGTTCATTTTTTACTCATATCTTATTTTATTACAAATATAATTAAATTTTATGTCATCGCATTCATCCAAATTTATTTTAACGTTTGTAGGGATGCAGCCGCCTATCACGAAACGAGATTAACTAGCAAATATCGTATTAGCAACAAAATAAAATCGCCGTGTTCGAATATGCAAAAGAAAGAAAGAGAGAATGTGATTTTTACCGTGGACTGCATGTGGTCCCAGATGGACTTCTCATCCGTGACCGCGAGAGCAAAAACCTCGTCGTGTCGCGTGGACGACAGGGTGCCTATTTGTTCGTGTCGCACCAAGGCCCAAATCCCGACACTGGTTTCGATCAGCACGATGATCGCCAGTACAATGGCAAACTGGGTAACGAACAATTCATATTAGCTACAAATTTCCTAATTCTTCCCCGGAAATTCAAGAAATAAAATAATATCAAACTTCAATTGACTATAACTGGCAAGAAATAAAGAAATAAATAAAGAAATAAACTTACAATGATTACTTGACCTTTGTTGGAAAAATCCAGAAATTGCCAAGCGAACCAGCCGATCCCGCATGTGATAACGCCCATCGCCAGCAAAGTGGCAGATGACCCGCACACATGGTCAGGTGTGAGCGGCGCGTATTCGTGCAGCTGATAAATGAAATAACCGGCGAACACGCTCATGGCCGCGCCGGAAATCTGCGGAGGAAAGAAGACTTTTTCATATACTTCCGACAGGTAATTTTCATCTCGTTATTAGAGTATGTTATTACAAATTCTAATTAACGATTGTTTTTTTGCTGCAATAAATATCGCAGCAAATTTTAACTACGATTACGACTTGCATGTTTTGATTCACGATAAATACGTTTCAATCTCGCTTGTTGATCACATCATAATTCTGTACAGAAATAGACATCGAGATCAAAATCGATTTTTCAAAATCGTCCGCATCGCTCTCTTCTTCGAAATCAGTACGCAAATCGCGGTGACAATGCGAATTGTTTTATCATATTATCATTGATAAGAGAAAGAAAAAGAGAAGACGAAATCTTATCTATAAATGGGCGAGGCGCTTGTGTATAGTTCGTTTAAAACAAACTTTGCATTACGGCTTATCGCACTTACCATCACAACGATAGTTGAATCGAGCGAAAAATTGATGTGAGTTTTTTACCTTTCAGTTTGAGCAAGAGATTTATCTTATCGTAAAATATATAGATTTTAATCTTGGAACATATATTTCAGATAAACAACTTTCAGTAATATGATTAGAGTCGACGTAATATCTAAATGTGTGTGCGACGTAAATTAAAATATTTAGAAGAGAAGAAACCATGCAGTTATATCACCACAAAATCGACATTCGACACATTGTATCAGTGATATTTTTACAATTGTGACGGAATAAAGTGTTAATTAAGGTCGCTTCGCAATTACAAGTACGTTCACTACGTTCTCCTTCAACTCTCGTTGCCTTTCGTTAATCAGTGCACAGATATCAACTGTAAAATACCGTCGTACGTTTCTCAACACGCGTTTGCTTCTTTTATATAGATAGGTATCTGAAAAACGACGAACGTATCGAAATCGATTCTGAGAGCGTTAGGAAAATTATAATTTGATGTAATATCACGCGCATAAAAAGGAAAATTACTATCTATCTTTCAATTTAATGGCAACTATAAATCAATTATAATCTTTGATAACTTTAATCCAAATTTTAATAGCAACTCCGATAAGCATTATTTTTTTAGAAAGTCATTTACTTCGAAAGCGAAATACAACTGCAGTTTCGCGCGTAAAAATTTAAATGTTTATTTAATTCAACGAGTTATCAGTATATAGACAATGGCTACGGTCAACGTGACGCTCCAAAGCATTTGTAGCGTCACGTTGACCGTAGCCAATGTGTACTGAATTTAATCACTGTACATAGCAGAACGTGCGTCTATGCTTTTGAAATAAATGTCTCGCTCTCGTGATAATCCCGTATAACAATTTCAATTGTCTGAATCCTCTGAGCTCTAATAACGAATTCTCTTTAATTCATCTAAATAATTTCATTTTGCCCGAACACAGATGAGGCATGCACGTACGCACACCCCTCCGGCTCCGGCATCACTACCACCGGCAGTCGGCACCGCACAAAAATTGCGAGACGGATTGGCGCCGCTCCCTCGAACGAAGCTCCGGAACCCAGAACCCCGCCAACCCCACCATCGCACGCGCGATCTGCGAACGGCAAACAGCTGCGCGATTGATCACAATAATAGCACGCCGACTGGATCTCGATCGGAGACGGAGGCGCGGGTGCAATCCGTGCAACGACCAGCTGGCGACGACGAAGTTCGTCGCTTGCAATCGGCAGGCCGGTTCGCTCGCGAATTTTCGTCCTTCACAAACGTTGCAGGCTCGCCTCGATCGCCTCGATCACGGGACAAAGAAGAGAACGATTCCGCAACGATTCTCGATCGCGGTGACGAACTTACGCCAAGGAGGATCACACCGGCGACGAGGCAGTAGCGGAAACAGACGAACGCATGTCCCATCGTGCGTGCACCCGTTTTTATAAATAGCGCAGTACTATTTGGTTTGGATCGTCGCGCACACGCTGGCTCGTTCGATGTCGCACTCGCGTGCTCGTCGTCGCCACGGTGACCGGACGCTAAATGGGCCCTTGTTCATTGTTCACACGCGCGACGGCACCGCGTGCTGCGCGCGCTAAGAAGCGCCGTGCGCACGGCCAATAATCGACCGGCTGCGCTTTTCCGGAAGCAGTTACGTCCGGTTGTTTCCGGAAAAGCGGGAAGGTTGAGCTAGCCATCGCGTCCTGTTGTCGAATGTTATCGTAAGGACATCGATAGCTATCTGGAAGAAATATTACCATTGAGATTACCTGTAAACAGATGTATCACGGAATGCCTTGCAGAATGTGGAAATTTTCTGTTTTACTCTTTTTTTGCTTTCGAAAGTTACTCTCAAATGGACACTTATAGTTTAGGTCTAATTGTAAGATTAGTTTACGTTTCTCGCAGACGATTATTAGGCATTTTTATTTATTTCTTTAGCTACGAATTGAATGTTTTACTTTTCGATGTTTACTTTAATGCTGATATTTTGTAGTTCACATATTTTATAACACATAATTTATTATAACATGTCTTGCTTATTGGAATGTATGAGTGACATTTGCATCGAGTTTGTCTTGTAACTGAAATAATTCTCAAAAACAGGATGAATCCAAAAAAAGGATATATCGCTAAATTAAACTCTAGCTGTCGTCGATTAAACCTCATTCGTAATTTTCTCTTGTGGAATAAGAGTTTAACTTCTGACCTTTCGAGCGAATTTTCGAATGATCCTTCACTGCATGTACTCTGCAATGCTTTTATTATAGCAAAGATATAAAATTAGAAACAAACCGTACACTGTTGAGTCTGTGCGACGAATCGTCATCGTCGCCAATCGTCGCAAAAGCAGTATCGATACCGCGTACATCGTATCGTTGATACATCGAGATATCGACATATTGTTTGTGTCACTGTGTGTATTTATATGAGTGAGAGAGACTGGTTTGGGACAAAGTAACGGAGTAATAATCATTATTTGTCTATATTATGCCTAAGTAATCGGCGGATCATAGTTGAGATCAACAAGTACAATTAATCAGCGTCCAGTTAGTACATTTATTCTACGGTAATCTCACCGATGGTTAACAATTGGATGTTCTTCTATGCGCTTAACCTCACGGGCATGAAAAACGACTTGTTTACCGGGGAACCGTACTGACTATGACATTAGTAGCTTATGAATTTTAACGAACTAAATGTCACGAATTTTTATATACATCTTTAAAGTCATTTAGTCTTGATATAATTTATATCACACTTGTCGCGCTAAGTATATGGAATGATGGAATGCAGGTTACGGAACTGTCTTATTATATCGCTCTTTATTTTTCTTCTAATTAATCTTAATGTTATTCTCTCTTGACAGAATGGCCGGCCCATCCTCTGACCAGAATAATGTCGCTCAGAAGACATGGGAGCTCTCAAACTGCATCGAAACCATCAGCACCATGGACGAGATTTACAGATATGACAGAAAGGAGCAACAGGATATATTAACTGCCAAACCATGGGAGAAAGAGTAAGGATAATATTAATCTATATTAATCTATCGCGAAAACCAAAAGCGTTAACTAATCGGGCATTTTCTTTTGTTTGTGTAGTCCCCATTTCTTCAAGGACATAAAAATATCTGCCTTAGCTCTGTTAAAAATGGTTATGCATGCACGATCTGGTGGGACATTGGAGGTAATGGGTCTCCTGCTTGGTAAAGTAGCAGCGAACACAATGATCGTGATGGATTCCTTTGCTTTGCCAGTCGAAGGAACTGAAACTAGAGTAAACGCTCAAGCTCAAGCTTACGAATATATGACAGCGTATATAGAAGCGGCTAAACAAGTATATATACATATTCTGTAAGAAAAATCTTGTAAATATATGATAATAATTTTGTAATAATTTCTTCTTTAGGTCGGTAGGCTAGAGAATGCAATTGGATGGTATCATAGTCATCCTGGATACGGTTGCTGGTTGTCCGGTATTGACGTATCCACTCAGATGCTCAATCAAAATTTCCAAGAGCCGTTTGTTGCGATCGTCATCGATCCTGTGAGAACCATTTCTGCTGGCAAAGTTTGTCTTGGTGCATTCAGAACTTATCCCAAGGTACATCTCAGGCAATGTCTTGAAAAAGGATCAAAGATACATGTTTACCTCAGTTCCAAAGTTACTCAGTGATAAGACTAACTTCATGTTCTCTATCGTGAGAAATCATTGTAAATAATTTCAATTGTATGTTGTTTTCAGGGATATAAACCTGCTAACGAAGAGCCGTCAGAATATCAGACGATACCACTAAACAAGATCGAAGACTTTGGTGTTCATTGCAAACAATATTATTCCCTGGAGGTGTCCTACTTCAAATCCGCATTGGATAGACGGCTGCTCGACTCATTATGGAATAAATATTGGGTGAACACGTTGAGCTCTTCTAGCCTATTAACGAACGCGGACTACACCACTGGCCAAATATTCGACTTATCGGATAAATTGGAACACTCGGAATCGGCTTTGGGTAGAGGATTCGTCTTGGGCGGCACGGATCCTCATGATCGCAGTACAGTGGAAAAACTCATTAAGGCGACCAGGGACAGTTGTAAAACCACTATCGAAGTTATTCACGGTTTAATGGCGCAAATTATCAAGGACCGTTTGTTCAATCATGTCGGCAGTAACGCATCTTGTGATCCTCAGCAAAAATAATAAAACTCAACATAATATGTGTGATAATAAGTCTGCTTAAAACGTGTATTTGTAATAAAGATATGTATCCTCTCGTTTAAAGTCAAGATCTTTGGAACGATTACTTTGCAACATACGCGACCAGAATTTCTTGACTCGGAAACCATTTTTGCTCGAGAAACTTGTGCAAGATCATGGATTAAAATTATCAGTATCAATTATTACAATCGACAGAATGAAATATCAGCGTTCGATAGTTTCTTTACGACATCATGAAGACGCTTCAAGTACACGAATGGCGGTTTTTAAAAACGTAGTGGAATAAAAATACATTTTATTTTCACACCTTGATTCGCTAGAAAGTATATATACAGCATTTTTATCATTGATCAATATCCTCATGTATGTATTTATATATTTATAGGTATGTTTATAAAACTAATATGTAATATTCAGAACAAGTAGGCAGAGCAATACCCCCATTGAAGGACTGACGTGCTGTGTCACAGACTTTAAGGACAAGGCCACTCAGAGAAACGCACACACCCACCTGTTCTATTTTATATATTCCTATACCTCGCGCGCGCGCGCCCTCGTATCTCGCACAACATATAAGGGACGGAGCTAAAATGCATACAGTTATATACTCAATCAATTGTAAACCTAATCGAGAAAGTTATACATAAGATATCCCGTTAGAAATAAGAGAAGAAAACGTACGATTGAAAGAACGGCGCTCTTGAGAGATGAATCCTTATGGTATGTACATACATCTACACCTATTTCGCGTCACACTATGATGTTTCATCGGAGCGAATTAAATAATTAAGTACAACAGCATATTTTATAACTTAATTCATAGAAAAGTCTAGAGAGAAAATAGATGTCTAAAAACACGGCTTTGCCAACATTCTATTGCTCTCAGCGTATTTCTTCCTAACTTGTATACCTATTATAGGGCTTACATTTGTCGCTCGTCATCGACAGATGTGAAAATTCGACAAAGTAAGTATAAAATCGTACGAACATTATGTTAAGTGAGCGAGTTTTTTCCGTACATTTCTCTCTTTCTCTCTTTACTATTCGACATATATAATATATATACACACAAGTGATATCTCTGAGACTGTAAGTAATTCAAATTGAATAGCAAATGGTAAATTTAAAATTTCAAAATTAGGTAGTGAAAACATCGTTACTTTGCTGTTAATTTTATGTTAGTGTTTACTGCAACTTTAAAGGTAAGCTATTGTCGACGTATACATACGATTATCCTTCTTTATGTTGTGACTTTCGTAAAAATGAACGAAAAGTAGAACTAGATGACCACAGTTCGCGGATATGAAATCGAACTTGAACGATTTCACACTTCCACTTTGTAGAGCAATTTCGCAGCCGCGTGATACCGGAGTTACCGACTCTGCTTTACATCGTAATTCTCGCGTTAAAATCAATTTGATAAAATTATACAATATAGCGAAATACCATTGACGTCTTGCACGAATTAATATCATTCGGACGCGACGAAGAGGTGTTTAATTGGACCACTAACAGAACCCCGATACTTCTCGTAATAATAAATTTCTCGCACAATCGGATGCAAGGTTCAACATGCATACATACGCGCGACAGATATAACATGACAATCAGAATTCAGCCCTCCAATATTACTCTGTATACTCTGAATACGAATTCGAAATTGTGTACTCGCGCTACGCACGTAACACACTCATGCACCGTAGGCGTTGTGTGTGTATGGGTATGTGTTGTGTCTGTGTACATCCTCCCCCAAAAAAATGATTTTTTTTTCACACTTTCTCTCGAAGACGGAAACGTGGATATTATCGTATTCGCGTTATTGAATCAACAGTTCTATCATATACACATATAAAGAGTCCCATCTCGCGTGTCCTTTTTCTTCTATTTCTCCTATCGCGTAAGGATTTCCTTGCCTCTATACGTCACTGTGATTATCTAATATTTACAAGACGATCATTCGCGAGTCGTCCGCGATATCTTACAAATACAGCGGTAGAAAAGATCGTATTTTTTTTTAGTTACAGCGAGAGTTAAGCGCCTTCTCATATAGATAACTTTTTGGGGCAACGACAGAGCACTTTCGGTGACGGAACCTCCCTTCGAATCCTTCCAGGCTTTCTCATGTTCTATTGTTCTCGAGTGGCGTGTGATGTGTCTGATGTGTTTCTGTTGTCTTACACTCGTCTTTCCCTATGTCTCTTCGTTTTCTATCTCATTTAGCCTACGTGAGGAGAAATTACGCGCTAAATTAGTAGCCGTAAAACAGCGGGAATGCAACCGATCGGAGTACGACATCTCTCTAACTTCCTCCGCGTGTTTCGGTTAGAAAAAATATTTACATCTCTTTCTTCTCTCTTCCTTTTTTTTCCACACACGTGCGGCACATTACGAGAACGATAGACAACAGTAATACAAAACGTAATTTTTGAAAGACCGCGACGTTAATATCACATTACTCGCGACAGCCTTTATATACGCGCGGAAGAGAATTAATATTTCACTTTTCATTGCGAATGAGTTTTCAGAATATACTGAACAAATCGCACGCGAAATTAAATTATCATACTTTTTGACATACCTAAAGTCTCTCTTATAAAGTTTAGGTCATGCCTTGTCGGTGTTGCGCATACAAAGATTGCTTAATTAATACAAACGTCTGTGTGTGTGTGTTAAATATATCCATTTGCCAAGTTGTATATTTCACTGTTCTTGACGGAGAGACGAAATTGCACTTCATCTTTTTCCCAATCCCTTTCAAAATTCGATCAATTATCTTTAGGCAGGCATATGTACAAATGTATTTTGTATTACATCTTGTCACTGCGATGTCGAAACGGGAAAGTTATTGACTTCCGTCTGTTCCAGAACTGGTCCAGTCGGGCCCGTATATGATATACGCAGTCTCATCCTTAACGATGCCTAAGGAACAAAAGAGAGATCGTCGATTAAAGGCAAAAAGCTCAAACGATTATTCTGTATAGAAATAACATATTGAAAACTAACTCTATTCATATTTGTCACTCTCAACACTTGAGTTACTTGACCAGACGGCGGAATGACAGTACTCGACGGCGATAACATTTGTAGTTGGAATGTCTGTAAGCGGGAAATATACGACAAATACATTAGTTTGTGATATACAAGTAATCGTAAATGTAATTGTAAATGCGTATGTGTCTAACCCTAGGAACTGCTGCTTGAAACAGGAAATCGGTTAAAATGGTGCTTCCGGAGTTTTGAGCCAACATATTTATGACTAATAGATCGGGAATATCGGGCGGTCTTTCCAATTTAAACGTTATTTTGAGCCCTGATTTGTCGAAGATCATCATGTTCGGTAGTTCTGTAACAATGATCATGTTTTACATATGCTAATCAATCCGTGATATTCTTTTAGATCTTATGACGAACCATTTTGCACCGACGGAGTATTGAGCAATCCATCTACTAAGAAGTTACTATTGTTCGTGGGACTGAACATCGGTGTGGATGGTGACTGCGGTTGAAGTGGTAGCGTGGGAGCGACGGGCGTAGGCGTATTCAAATCTAAACTTCCGAGCAAATCCAACAGGTCATTGTTATGCGCCGTGGTCGAACTCGGCGAGGAATTTTTGTTGGTCGTCGCCACCGGCATCGTCACTCCTACATCCGTAGTTCCAAGTAAATCTAAAAGTGCACTCTGTAAAATTGCAAAAAAAAAGAAGAATGTGAGATACTGGTAGAGCTCTTTTTTTAAGTTAGCACACTGCAAAATTCACGTTTTAATGTCATTAGAAATCTTGTATATTATTCTTTTAATTTGCATGTTTATAATTTAAATGAAAAGATATGTTAAGTAGTACGCGCTTACTGAATCGGATGTAGTCGTGGCTGATTCCAGAATCGTGGACTTCTCGTCTTCCGGTTCTGGCTCGCCGTTCACCAGGCCTATGATACCATTGGCCTGCGGTCGCGCAGTTTCCATCGGCGGCATTCTCTCGAGCAGCGCAGGCCGCAGGTGATCGTACTTTCGGAACAACTGCGAGAATTCGATACCTCTCTGCTGTAATTCGATATGCAAGTTGCTACCAAACGTATCTATGATCTGACGAATTTTCCTGTAATACAGAATATTACGTGTACATTAATATGCGATAGGAATCTCTTTTGCATAGATATAAGGATAACCATGGATGATTAAAGCGATACTAACTCGTGACCTTTCTGGAACCTCGTGCTTAATTTCGTGAGGGACAATAAGGTATACTGTTTCGTAACAACAGTGTTCTGCGGACTCCAAAGTAACCTCTGATACACGTCGATAATTTCGTCTTCTGTCAACTGATAACAAAATTTGAGAAATTTTTAAATCACTATCGTATATACACATATATATCTAGAAAAAGTATGACAAATGGCCTTTAAGACATGATTAACACAGAAAAAAAGTTGTTCAAACGTTTCATTAGCAATATTCAAGTCTTTTTATGTAAGTTATGTAAGTTAAGAAGTAATACACTGTTGCTACAGTTGAACTTACATTGACTGGAGTCTCGGCATCTTCCGACGGTGGACCGTACAATAACAGATCGCCATACTCGCCGATGCACCACGTGGCAACTTGTGCCAAGGGCTGCTTGTCGGATGTGTCCTTTTCTAACGCACGCCACAACGCGCCAACAGCATAGCCCTGCTGTGGCTGCGTCTCCGAAATTAATTGAATCGTGCACGCTACCACGTCGTCTCGCACGTAATTACCAGCCTGAAAATTAAAAAAATAAATAAATATCGGTAACTCTCTCGCATTCCGCATTCATGTATCTCGTATTATGTTCTCGCAAAAATACATACCGCGACAAGCACTTTGAAGAGCGTTTCGAGGTGCCAGCGTTTATTCGGAGCGAATCTCTCCGCAGACATCACAATATTGCTGCTGCATTGCGCCTTGAATTCTGGATCGGCACGTTCCAGGAACAAGAGTAACTCCTTCATCATGTTTCTGATGTTGTTGGTATTCACGAGCGCGAAACTCAGCTCCATCGCGCGTCTTCTGATCGATACGTCTGGGTCCTTCAGGCATTCCTGAAATACGCCGAGAGAATATTAATCGCAATGAATAACTTTCTCTTCGTGCTCAAAAAAGAAAATCTATAAGTAAATATTTTACTAGAATTGTCGATCGATGCCTCTGCACCGCGCTCGTGTCCATGTAAACCGTCTTCAATAACGTGTTCAAGGCCACGTATCTGATATTCTTGTCGTTATTCAATAAAAATCTGCCCAGTATGTTGACCGCTAGGACTCGAAGCCCGCTCTCCGACTTGATGTCCATGATCGATAGAACCGTCTCGTAGAGTATCGTGTTACCGACGTTTTTGGTGGTTTCCGTGTTAGTGGCGACTTGAGCAAGAATGTCGTTCATGGCTTCGGACGTATCGACGTCGTTGCGTCCCAGAATACGTAGGAGACGCAGTATCTTCACCTGAAGAAACGGATCCGATACTCCGGATACATCATGCTCGGGCGAGTATCCAGCTAAGATCAGGTTCTTCAAGATTCTTACGAGGTTTGGCACGATCTGCAATGAGATCTATATTTATCTCCGTTTAATTTCAAAGACTTATCATAAAATTTCAATTTAATTCAATTATTAACATTGATTACAGGAAACAAGATTGATAGAACAAGCCATTGCAGGATAACATACATTTTCATGTAACATGAAAAAATATAAAGAAGTACTATCTATCGCTTTAAAATAATATCCAAAGAGTCCGAGTTTTTAGCTATTTAAAAGTAATTATCTCAGATGCGAATTATATCATTAATTATCAATATTATACAGGCTATTTGTCTTGTAATTATTGCTACAGACTATTTAATTAAACATACGCTAACAAAATAACTTTTTATAAACGAGCTACGATAAACATGCAATTATAATGAAGAATCTCATCATGCCAATTACAGGTTGTATAACTATTACTATTAATAATATTTTTCTACATATATAACTACTTTTTTCCACCGATAAAAGATTCGTGTACTTGTATGTAAAAGATTTTTGTATGTAAAAGAATATAGATGGTTCGATACTTTTAATTATTAAAAAATAGCATAGCAAAGCAGACGATGTTGATTTTACATTTTGGCAGTTTCAACGTCTATTTCGGGCAAAGTAAAAGAAAAGAATGAAGTCTGTGAGTAATAAACATACATGCAAAGATACAGAAGAATCTTTATATGCATATTACCTCACGATGGCCGCATTCCTAAGAAAGACAAAACCAACGCTTATATTACGTATGTTCACGTAATAAATTTGAAGGCATTAACTTTGTGTTAAACTTCACAAAAGATATTGAACGATTGTCTTATTATTATTATTATTTATTTTTTCTTTTTTTTTTTTTAAGAAAGATAGAAGAGAAACTCGCACATATTTATATCAACGAAGCTGTTTAGACTCTATTTAAAGCAAGCATGTATTACAAATGTAAATGAAAGATCGTGTTTGAAATTTTGATATTGTATTAAGATAAAGCGCAGGAAAACACTCTTTTTCCTTATGATATTTATAGACGCGTAAAGAACAATCTATGGTGTATACGTTTATTGCGTAACATCAATAAAATATTCTTTCGGTTGACTATTTCGTATCTATGCTCGTATAGAGATTAAGACTGCATTCTTTTCCGTTACTATTGCTAACGGACCATAATTACCTAGCAAACGTAAGTTTCAATTCCTAATGAATAATTCCACTATGCACTAGATACTCCTCTTTTAGCGGGTTTCTCTACTACTATCTAACTTGATATCGGTCATATTAGATAGGTTGATCGGTTACGTAATGCAATACTATGACTCGGATGGGTAGATTCATAGCATCAAACCGCGTTCTACAGAAACCTGTTCCAGAACTGATGTACGCCGTATCGAACAAGTATCTCTTGAAAATACCTTTTTGAAGTGATTCAGCGTGTCGACGCTGTTCTCGCACATCTCCGTGATGAGGGTAACGCCGGTAATGAGGACTCCATGATTCTTCTCGGTGATCAGGCTGCGGGTAGCCGGCAGAAACATCTCCATCAGTTCCGGCACGCGTCTGATGATCCGAAAGGCGCAGAGCGCCGCTTTCTTTCGGATGTACGCGTTCGGCGACTTCATCAATCTCTCCACCTCGGACGCCAAATCCCTTGCCATTTCCGGGGACGCAATTGCACCAAGGGTACACAACGCCAGACCAATGACAAACTGTGTAGAACTGTTCAAGTCACTGTGCGAACAAAAACAAGAGGAAGACGTTGACTCTTTTGAAGAGAAAAATTCTTTTTCGAAAATGTAGAATATTGGCACTTGAAATAAAACGGTCATTACTTTTTTAGACAATTCGTGATCAGGAGATGTACGTCTTGCCGCTCGTCCAGCAACAGCATGGCTCCCAAATAACCAATTCGTTTATCGGTAAATTTGGGCGAAGCGATGAGTTTCAAACATTCCAATTGACCAAAATGCGCTGGATACCTGGAACGTCATTAACGTGTCTTCTTAGTAACTTATCCTCCCGATAATATCAAATCACGGTAATTAATGCTTTGATACACACCCCAACATATGAATGTACAGTAACTTGGCGATATTGCGACATCTCCATACGCTGTCTTCTTCCCTAAAGGTCGAGCGAATATACGCGCATTCCTTATTCACGACCGTCCTCTCTTCCGCTGCCGTTCGTGCAGCCCGTATTTGTCTAATCAGATCCCTCAACCGCGTCGGCACAGGCATCCTAACTGTCGAGACTTTCAAAGTGTGAAAAAGTTATCAGTATAAATGTACACTATCTTTGGTAACTGCTGATTCCGCTTGCAAATAACTTTGTACATTAATAAATTATCACAACAATGTGAAAAATGTAACTCGTAAATTGAGAATGACAAATCCTGTCACTTATAAATTAATTTCATTGTTTATAAATATATAGATACGTTAAGATATATAGATACAAAAATTTTTATTTGGTATTTTTAAAACAATTCAATTAATTTTCAACAATTTTCACGTGTGAGAAAAGAATCTATGGAAGATAACACACAAGCAGAATCAGATGTTCCAATGATTAGCTATTTACAGCCATTGCGAGTCAATTAAACAATACACCTACCTCTTTCCACAGCCTCATTGAAAGCCTGCTTTATGGAGGCCATGTTAAAGGCTGGGTTAAACCTGAAAAAGTACACACCCATGCTGCTTTATGAACATTAGCACTCCTACCAGTCGAATCTACTTATCGTGCAATGACACTTGTATTATACCGCATAATTTTACTGCAACCAATTTCATATCTTGCAGTATAAAAATGTAAGAATAAAAGCTGCATCTCTGCAGTAAGTCACATCCATATTAAAAGATAGATATATCATAATCAATATAAAGATGATTAACTAACAAATTCCGTTGCAGATTATTAAACACTTATGACAATGTCTAAGACGAAGATGATACGAACGATTTTTCTCTCACTGTCACATTCCTGCCCGTGCGAGTTGAAAATTATTGAAAGTACACATATATACGAGGGAGACTGTATGCATTACCCATGTTCTGAGGCATTCATCGTTTCCTGACTTGAGCTCTGAACCTATGCCACAAACTGCACAACGAAAACCAAGACGTAGACGAGTACAAAACACGAACTCTGCTATCTTCCTAGTGGACACAGGACGACAATAATATAAAGCATGTTAGTATCGTTTCTATCTATTAATACACAATATTAATAGATCATGTCAAACCTGAGCATCAAAGTAATGTACATAATCAAGGAATAATTTGATCTCTCATGCAAAGTGAGAGTTACAACTTAGGTTTCGTATTTCATAAACCTTCTATAGATGCTTGCCCTATTTCATAAAGAAACTCTACGGCTCAATTCACTTTGCATACCGCCTTCACAAATATCCTTTATTTACCACAAATAAAACTTATAAATTTTTAAATTCCTAAAATCAGATTTTCTATCAGAAAAAATTTTCTATTAAAAATGATTTAAGTTTATTCAATCTGTAGCTACTTAGAAAGGCGACATAGAGCTCTGTGATCACCTTAATTGAGAGTTCACGAGTCCAAGTGACCGACAGCTGTGTCGTGATCAGCACACAATTGTATACTCTATTAAACTTGAACGCACGTTGACGGAGAAGGCGGAACGCAAGGGGGTATAGCTCCAAAGTGCTTTCTGAAATAGGGCATCGGTTTGCGAGCTCGGTGAACATGCGGACGCATTAGATATCGCGACTCGCGACACATCGCTCGGCAGGAGCGCGAAGGACGTATCGGCCGTGCGCTAGAATCTCGGCCACCGCGAGGTATTGCAAAACACGGCCGGCTTACATAAAAAAAAAGGGGGGCCGCGGAGTCGAGCGCGGAGAGCCGAGGGTTAACCCGCGGCTGTCAAACGTCGAGCTCCCTCGCGGAAGTTCAGCGTGAATGTCGTCGCGAATCCGTCGGGGAGTCAACTCGGCCAACGACTTCCTGCGTGACGTGTTGTCGCGTATGTAGGGTACACGCGGTGAGACGGACGTCGAAGGGTACGAGAGTCCTCGGCTGCCGCGCGGGAGGCACTACCGCGGCCTGGCCCCGGAAACGGAGCGAACGGTCGCGCTCTCGGCTCTGCGTGTTTACATTACGGTGACGCGGAACGAAGGCTGGAACGGAGAAGCCTTGGGAAGCTCGAGGCTCGAACTCCGACCGCCGTGAAGTCGGCGCTCGGAGAGGCTCGTGGAGTCGCCGCGCCGAGTCCTCGAGTTAGGCGCGAGTCGTGCGCCCTCACGCTCCTGCCGTCGCGGTGGCGTACTCGAGGAGTACTCCGGAACGCCAACCGGTCGTCCGACGGTACCGTCCGCCCGTCCGGATACCCGATCCGAGACTCCGTGACTCGGGGGGGTGGGGAGGGGGCGCGCGACGGCGACTACGTGGATACGTACCGTGCGGCGCCGTCGAGTCCCGTGAAGGCGGAGACTGATCGCTAGTCCGCGGCCGCGAACCCCATGAATATAGCTCCGCTTGCGCGAGGTCCCTACCCACACGATCGTCAACCACACGGACCACACACACACATACACACACACACTGCCAACGGCCAACCTGGCTGTCCGCCCGCGCGATAGTCGCGATACCGAGCGCCGAGCCGCCTTAACGACGTGCTATCTCTCTCTCTCTCTCTTTCTTTTCTTCCCTCTTTCTCTCTTTTTCCCTCTCTCTTTCTTGTCGCCTCGTCGACAGGTCGCGCCAGGTCGCGCGGAATCTCGCGTGTCCGTGCGCCACGACCGACGACGGGAGACGGGAGGACTAAAAAATGGCCGTCGACGTCGTCACCGACGTCGTCTCGGGGACTTTTCACCAAGAAGACGCGCGATCGCGTCCGGAAACGAGCCGCGAATTCTAACCTCGCGACCGCACGCGACTCGAGGATGACGGAGAAGGAAAAATCGCGCGAGAGTCACCTGAAGGCAGGGAACGCGCCGTGAACGTGGCAGCACTGCGCTCCGACCGCGAGATTCGAATGCCACGGGACTCGCGGCAAGCGGCAGGCAGATCCGACGGGGAAGAAGGTTGGTGCTTGATCTTCCGAGAGGATGAGCCATGCGTCGATCAATGATGCCGAGAGCGAAAGAATTTTCACGCGGTCGCGTGAAGACCTCGACTTTATCAACGATAGTACCGGTAGAAGAAAACTATCTTCGCTTCCGTCTCTCACGATAAGATAACGCGATTTCGTTGCATTTATCCGGATCGACGGGAGCCGTCAGTCTCTTGTATGTACGACAAGTGTCATTGCACGACTGACAATGATATGGTCACATTGCTCTTTACAGATACAATCCACGTGAATCCACACATGGGACGCACAATCACAATCGGGAGATGGCGCAAAGTATTATCTTAATTAAAGATGCGACTTGAGATAAAAAAAATGATGAATTTATAGCGCAGAGCGCAGCTGTTTTTATACCCGAGTTTTCAACTAGTTTTAAGCATTAAATGCGTCTACCGTTGCACACACCCACAGTCCTTGCACGAGAGAAGTAAAATTTCAACTCAACGGCCACATTTAACATTTAACACATTTTGAATGTGATACACGAATACAAGCTACAAGCTCGCTAGCCCGATCTCCCTCCTCCCTCCTCAATGTTTCTTAAAACGCTATACTCCGGTTAATATCAATTCTTGAAAACATATAGCTATATGACGCATGCCTCCAAGCGATAAACGTCCCCATCTGCCACATCATAAATTGAACAAATCACCTTCTGTTGAGTTCCGGTGGCAAGACACTCCAATCCTCGGTGTCGTAATAAGGCCACATATTACGCGATAATGTTAAACAAATAAGGAGCTTGCGACCAAAAAGATGTGCATAAAAAAAAAATCACAACCTATATATCAAACGGGGTACAGGTGCACGATCAGTCTTGTACGCTCTAATCTGTCGCTCTTTATCACTAATATAATAGAGTACCGGGACGAGGTGTGGGCATTATCTCTTATCTCGGTGACTACCTTGATATCAGGCATTCACACTCACACAGATCCAGATCCTAACGAGATCTGATAGTATCGAATCATTTTGCATTTAATATTTTAAAATATTTTTAAAAAAGGAGTCATAAACATTTTGCATCTATCTCCCGCTCGATTTTAATGAGCATTTCTTTTCCATACCTAAAAGCAGATGAATAATGTATATTCGATTAAAAAAAATTCTTTATTCATAGAAACACTGTACACATGCCTGCACATATGTACAGTGCCGTTAGATCGCAGTATTGTATATATTTATATATTATTATAAATTATACCAAAGAGAATAGGAATGTGTCACAGCTAAGATAAGGAATTGTCGTCCTGATTGCGAGGCGGCCGTATATCACTGTTTCTCTTGACGCAATCCACCAGCCAGTGTATGCCCTCGTCCACTCCATCCCTTTTTCCAAATTACGAACCATTACTTTATATAATTTTAAGAGCGGATAAACACAAAACGCATTAATAGTATCAGCTATCATTCATTTTTTTTTTTGTAATTTTAACATAATATAAATTAGCGAAATAAACCCTAGTTTTACTTACCCATTAAGAGCCGATACAGGCATTACCATGCAATCCCTTCTGCCGATCAAGTGCGCACTTTGATTGAATATCGGTTTCACTTCTCTAACACCCATACAGTCGGGTACGTCCTGCTTATTTGCCAGTACCAACAACGGTACGCCAGTTAGATGTTCGGACGATATCACCTTATCTAAAAGACAAAAAATGTTCAATGCACATATTTTTATCATTTGCGTAATATATGTGCCTCATTAAAATGCAGAAAATGAAAAATTTTAATTTCTCAAGAGTCAAGATATTTTAAACTTAATAATTTTATTAAGGAATACATATTGAAATATTAGAAATGTTTCGTATGCTGTTAGTTTACTTGCTGTCGCGGGCTTGCTCAATTTAATAATGCAAATTATCATTAGAGAACGCGTCTTACCAAAAGTTTCTTTGGAATCTGGTATTCTATCACGGTCGGACGAGTCGACGATGTAAATCACAGCGTGAGATTCCGCATAATACTGCAAATGTAAAACAATACTGTCTAATGTTATCTTGTATGCCATTTATTAGCGCGACGAAAAATATGTATTATATAATTCCACAAGAGTAGAAGAAGAAATACAAGAAGGAAATACACGCCAATATGTGTTAATTTTCTTATATTGTGCACTAATTACTTTGTCCCACAGAGACTGAAGCTCCTCCTGGCCACCGAGATCCCAGAAGTTAAAGGATACTCCAGCGATATCTATCTTGCCGATGTTGAGGCCTACGGTGGTCGTGATCTTGCTCGGATTCATACCCTTGTAATTCTTCGTGAATTTCGTCTTCGCCGCTTCCAGGTAAGTCTATAAATACGCAGTAATTACGGTCCCCGCATCATAACCTCGGAATGTTTCAAGTGTCCTACCGTTTTCCCTGCATTGTCGAGTCCCAGGATCAATATAAAGTATTCGTCCTTTTGCATCAGGTACTTGTACAAACCGTGCAACAACGTGTACATCTCCGTTGCCCGTCGATGTGCTCTCGCTGATACAATTTACATGTTGTATTGTTTACATTTTAGGCCCACAACAGCCCACACTTGTCACGCTTGTGCCATGTTGACCGATCTGGAATCTGGAGCTGCTGGCTGCTGCCATGCCTGCCATGCTACAGTAGTCAGAGAGAAACCTGAAGACAGGCCATAAGGCCGTGGCACATAGAAAAACTAAAGCAGTAAGCAAATCAGCCAATCACAGTCAAGAACTTAAGGCACGGCCCTAAGCGGTAGCGAATCCATATCGTTGATTTCCAAGGCTATTGCACGTAACAAAGTTTAAGTCATGATCGTAAGGCCGTAAGAAAATAGACCACGCACAGTCGATTATACTCCTTGAGCTCGAAGAATAATTAATCGAGTGTGATTAGTGTTACGTGCAATGGCCTTTATATGTATAGAGACTAGTGGTGTCGGAGTGAAATAAAAAATTGGGGAATTTTTTGATAAATTGCTTTTTTTTAGTTATTTTACTTGATTTTAAGGTAGGTTTATTTTGATTTTTGAAAATGATTTAATTGGGGAGAAATTGGGAGATTTAAAAAATTAAATTTTTTGGCTATTTTGAATATAATTTTCAGTGATTTTATGTGTTTTTAAAGGAGACATTTTTGTCCTAATCACAATTTTAACAATCTTGGTAGATTTTGTTGATTTTTGAGCCTTTTTGCTATGAAATTGCCGTAATAACATGAATCTCGTAAATTCAGTTTCTCAGGAGTAAACATGGCGATGAGAGGTATATGCTCTAAATTAAGCAAATCTGTCGTCCAAATCACTTCAGTATTACCTATTATGATTTTTGCAATTCAATTAAATTGCAAATATGTATATCTCGATAAAAGAAAAGCGGAGGAAAGATTGAGAAATTTGGAGTAAACGTAGTCTGGGAAATGTAGTCTAAAACAAATGTCAGAAATATCCTTGAAATATTCCATTTTATTGTTGATAATGTAGGTCTCGCCTAATTGCAATACATGCTCGTAATCCAAAAGTAGTATTTACTACTTTGTTTTATGTACAGCGCTTTATTCAGTTTACTTTAATTTGTTTTTACTTTACTTTTTGCCCTCCACTTTCATCTCACTACTCGTCGTTCAGTCTTGTCATAATATAGTACTTATGAAGCAGCACGGTGCACACGCGAAACTCCTGTTAAATTCTGAAATCCCGTTTACTTTTTTAAATACAAACACCAGATTTCATTACCCTCGCATATCATCTTACATTAGATAAAAACCGGTCGAAACGCCTTCGAACAAAGCAACGACGGCGTAAAAACTGCGAAAATATTTCCTGCATTAAAAATTATTAGTGCTGGCTTCTACAAGCAGTAGCACTTATTCTCTTTTCTTTTCCAAGGATTATCGTTTACGTTAAATCGGACATATCCAAACGTACTTATCAAGGGAACAAAGTGTTTCCAAAATTTTGCACATTATATTAGTTGAGTTACACGTTTTGATGTTACGTTTTATTTTATTTATTATTTCGTTTGACGTAAGCTAATAATTTTTTTACACCTAAAAGATTGCACTATATGTAGTGTCTAATTTAAGCGTTTGGCTTGCGCTTATTCCAAGTGAAGTACAACTTTAACATTAACGGGTGAAGCGCGTGCTTCTTCATACTATTCTGATACACTCACGCACGCACACCTAGGGCTATATAAACAACTGCTATTACTTCACAGTACAGTTTAATAAAAAGAATTCGAGTACGAATGTAACGGAAACACATATCGATATACGTATTAAGTGTGATAAAGGTATATCGTATCGCGGTAATTGAAGTCAGGAAATTATTCCTTAAAAAAAAAAAAAGAAGAGAATAGATAAGGAAAACTTTGCGTTATAACGTATCCCGTCCAAGAAGCTGCGAATTCGGTACACGGGTATTATGGTTTTAACACTATACATATCGATCAGAAATTTTCCTTATTTTCATATTACAATGTTCATGAAAAATCAAATGATCTTCGCTGCTAGTTAAGAGCGAAGCAGCGTAGATCCAGATCTCGCGATTTAACTGTCAATTCATACTTATTAGAGAGTATTTGCCCTTGTAGAACGGAGCACGTTGCTTCGAAATTATCATCCACCCTGTATCGTTTTGAACCGCCTTGCGATACGTATCTTTTTTCTTTTTTATATTGCCGCACGCGGACGCGATAACTTTACAAACGTATAAGCTATATATATATTTTTTTTTCTTAACGTGTGTCACAGCCCTCGTGGCTATAGAACACAAAGTACAACTACATAGATTCTCGATAAGACAATCGATTCCGTTTAGACGGAGAATCGCATAAAAAAATATCAGTTTAACGATTAAAAAAAGGGGGAAAAAGAGGAAGGAAACCTCACGGAAACTCGGCTTACATGCTAAGATAACCGCGGGCCTGACTTCGTCTGCGGCCGACGAGGTATGCGATCAATACGATTACCACCAAGCCCGCCAATGCACAGCCCACAGTTATGGGAACGATGTCGGGCGTGTCGTACGAGCAGTCCTTGGCTGAAACAAAGATAAGATGGACAAATGAGCTTCGTAGGCACCATCTCAAAATAAAAATATATCATGTTACAAGCGATAAGATAAAAAAAAAACCGGACACTCACCTAGGCCAAAAATAGTAGTATTATCACCTCGGAAAGCTTGGAACTGTAATTTGGTTACTTTCAGAAGCCCTACAGTTACGTTATTACCCTCCCGAGTTAAGTCCATCTGCTGTTCCTTGATACATCTATACGAGTTGCTTAATCCAGTTTTGAATTGCGGCGCCACATGTACTACAGTCACCGTCTTATCTGAAGGGGAATAAAAGTTTGTCCTAGAGAAAAATTCAAGATCAAAGTGCAACTTAACTCGCGTAAAATAAACACATACTTGATTTGTCATTCGGGAATTCTTCGGGCGCCAAAGAGATCTCAAAATGATGAAGAGAGTAATATTTTCCCGTCTCATTCTTTACGAAATGAATCGTGAAATTATTATGGGTGGTCTTATTCTGAGAGTCCCACGACAAAGTCAGGTTCTGCTCAGTTTTACCACACTTTCCTGTTCCAGTACTGTTGCTGGGTATGTCCATCGCCTTGTGAATTGTCTGCAAATAAAATTGATAATAACATTTTTTGATCGCAGTACATTTTCATACAAACATAATAATTAAGACTTTATGCGATATAAATTTTTAATACTTATGTCAAATTTTAATAACAATCATATATAATGTTCACACATATAATATCCCACATATAGTTTCTGCGTGCTTACCACGTTATTAGCATTGGTATAAGAAACATTGAATTGCACAGCCATTTGAACGAGAACGCACAACGTGTTGTTCTCTTCAACTTTCCATTTCCCGGTGCTTGGTGGAGGAAGCGGGGTCGTCGGCGCTGGTGTTGTGGGAGCAGCGGTCGTGGTAGGCATAGGCTTTGCAGTTGTAGTTGGAGTTGAAGTTGTAGTTGACTTGGTTGTAGGTGCAGTCGGTGGGTTTGTGGATGAAAACGGTACTGGTGGAACGTTCACTTTTGGTGGTTCGGAAGAACCATTTGTCACATGCTCATCTTTATTCGAAGCTACCAGATTCGGTTTTGTTTCTACACTCGATTCAGGCAGAATAGGCTGAGAGCTTGACTGAGGAGTTGCAGCTGCATTGTTGCCGGCAGGGTTGGTAGGAACACTTGTGTCATTGATAGTGACATTCTTTGGGTCGCCAGCTGTTAAAATTATACACGCATGATTATATTTCCATATCATTCGCAGAGTGATTCATCTTCCTAACGGCTTTCAAGGTCTTATGAATATGAGCCTTCTACGCAAAGAGCTTAAGGAAAATGGTCTGTGTATCTAAAAATAGATCAATATCATATTCTACGTTTTAAAGGCACATCTTTAGTAAGTCTAAAAATATGCAGGAGCTAAATGTCTCAACTATACGATATTAAAAGTTTGTCCGTATATATTAATATCAGTTAAATTAGTTAAATATTCATGTTTTTTTGAACATTTTAATTATTCATGCTGCCAAACATTTCGGACAAATCATGTGGAAAAAAGCTCTGCTAAACAAAGGGGATCAAAGTTCAACAAAAGAAACACAGAGATAAACCTTGGCGTAATTGCGGTAACATTATATACAAATTTGCCGAGTCGAAATTATTTTGAATTCACGTGCTTTAGAGTGATTTAAGAGATAGAGGCGTCGTCGTGACCGATTAGATCTGTGACACATATATTTTTTTGTCCCCCCCAGGCGCGATAATGCTTATCGCGTACTTAACATATAATACATAATCTAGCATCCTCCTACTCGGGACGCGGCGCAATGTCATGTCACGCGTACGTGTGACCGTTTTGTTTCAAAGCGTATATAATCATCCGCGTCGAATCATAGCGGTGGGACGCGGCGACGCGGCCGGCGCGAGGCAAGTGCGGCCGCACTCTAGAGTCACCGTCGTGACAACATCCCCGTTTCGAGGAAGATCCCGACCGTCGACCGTCTTCATCATGGCGCTTCCGGCGATTCCGGAGTGCGCAATTAATCTCCGAAGCGGCCGCGATTGCGACTCCGGGGTCGCGGGATCTCCCTTTTCGTTCCCTCGTCCCCCCCTCGTCGAGGCGAGATCGCGAGGTCAACGGCGACGGGGACGGCGATGACGGAGATCGCCGACATCGCGGACATCGCCGCGCGGCGATACTTGGCGCGGCCCAGCTGTCTGCGTCGCGCGGCGGCTGCGAGATCGCGAGAGCCACGTCGCGGATCCGTTACCTGACACGATCGTCGCGGCCCAGCACAGGAGCAGTAGAGGTCTCAGCATGACGTCGAGAGTTCGGGGAAGTCGTGTCGCGACACTACGATGCGATGCGTTCGTGCAAGCCGATCAGCGCGGTCCAGGAAAATGAGGAGACCATGGAGGGCCGAGGGATCGTGTGCCCGCTCTGCTGCCATCTGTCCCGACCTCTCGACCGCGCGGCATCCGCGGTAGGTGGGGCTGAGGACGACGACGGCGGCACGTTCGAATCCCAGGCTCGACAATGCCACGTAGAACCGATTTATTTGCAAAACAATCGAAATGACGAACCATCCATAGATTCACACTATCCGCAGTTCGCAACACGAACTTGGAAATGCTTGAAAGTATCGCGGAATGTAACGCGTACAGCTTTGTCCATTTCACAGTTTCGCAATTAAAGTTATGGGACTAGAGCTCGTGAAGTAAAAAAATCATATTTATTTTTAAATAATTAAAGCCAAAATCTTTATAAATCTCACGCGAAGAACATTTGACAAGCTACCAAAGAGCTGCATGAAAATTAGTTGGCGCACAGTAAAAATATTAGTCGTTTCTTTTGCATGTTACAAGATAGCGAAACTGAGAATTCAATAGAATGTTTCAGTGTGAATTGAGAAAAAGAAAAAATTAATATCGTAACAAAATCAGTAATAAAATTGGTATTTCTATACAATTATACATGTTATCCATCGCATATCTTATTTTGTGCTTCCAACAAGAGTAACATTTCGTCATTTCAATAACCGACCAATATCTGTGTATATACAACCGATGTCCGTTATATTTACAGAAAGTGAATTTCGTTAAACAATACAAGACATTATTTACAATCACTTTAGACCAGAGTCAGGGAGTTTAGGGCACAAAGATGTAGTGGGATACATCGTTGGTGTCTTCCATTACTTTGGATTGAAGCAGCTTGATCTCGAGTCTCAGCTTCTCCCTCTCCATCTCCTGCTTCTTTATTTCGTTCGAGTAACAATTAATTTGCAGCTTCAGCTTGTCCTTCTTCAGTTTCAGCATCTCAGTCTCGTGATACAGCTTCCCCTTCTCGGCGCGTAACACCGCAAGTTGCTCTTGAAGCAGTTGATGGCTCGTTTCGTCAGACAGTACAGCTTCAGCTGTCTCCACGTCCGGCTTTGTCAAGGCCGGCTTGGTTTCCACATTCGTCTCGCTCTCGGGTCCGCTTTCCGGTTCCGTTTCCACACAAGTACCCTCCTTCACGATCCAAATTCTCGAATCTGTTTCTTGGAAACTACCGGATGACTTTGGTGATTGTTCAAGCATCAAAGAGTCGGTTTGCGATTTGTGATTGGGCGAGGTGGACGTTTCCTTCGTGATTTTCTCGATAGTAGTGGTGGAGGTAATCGTTTCTATATCTAGAACTGATGTACGTAGTCTTATTTTATGATCTCTACATGTGCAATAAAATTACTAATTATTATAAAAATTAAGTTACCACGTTGCTTCGGCGATTGGCTGTCGTCTACCGCGTTTGACAAGTGATTGTTGCAGTAGCTGTTGAATTCTCTCTCGTCGACAAACACCGACCCGTCGGCGTTGACGATAGACTCGACTATCACCGACGGATCGCCGTTCTCCATTACCAGCTCGCCTACTATTTCTCCGTCGGTCGCTATTATGTTGCCTTCATTATTCGTTGTCAATAATTCGCCCTCGTTCGTATCGATCTCATCGACCACCTCTTCCTGCGTCAGTTGACCGCTGTAAGAATCTTCGCCGTCGTTTCCCTCGCTCACTTCTAACTCGGGCGACAGTCCCTAAGAATATCCCGAGAAAATTCTTTCATTATATACTACAGCATTTATACACAAAGAAAATGAGTACAAATATGTCTTACGTCTTGACCCCAGGCAGATTCTTGCTCTTTCTTCATTCTTTTTATGGTCTGCGCCATTTCGTCCTCAGATTCGGAATACATTTTTCTACTACCACCCCTGGCCTGCATCTTTTCGATATTACGAATTTTCTCAAACAATTGATACGCTCGTTCTGGTGTGATATCTTTTTTCTGTTTATTAGCTGCTGCTATGTTAAACAAGTCTTTGGACCGCAGTACCTTATTGGTGCGTACGCGCACGTACTCTTTCAATCGCTTACGATCAATATGCAACTGCATGAGATCTTGTACCTCTTGCTTAATTTCACCGCAGAGCTTTCTCTCCTGAGGAAGTCTCTTGAATAGATCCTATTTCACAAAATACCATTTTGACCTTCCTATACCCGCGCATTGGTCTGTCAGACCGACGATATACGTTTGCCTTGTTTTCCATTTAAAAAAAAAAACAAGGCAAACGTATATCGTCGGTCTGACAGACCAATGCGTGGGTATAGGAAGGTTAATCTAGTGTATTATCTAGTACATTATATGTTAAAACGTGTAATTCAAATATTTAAGTTCTTGACTCAAAAACGAAATAGAAAATTCTATTCTATTCTACATTCTCGATTTATTTCTGCATGTAGAATAATGTTTCTCTTAATTCCATCGTAATGGGACATTCTGTACACAATATAGCGAAGCAAATTATTAAACTGTACCTCTGAGATTTCGTGATTGTGTTCATTATTGACACTGGTCACTTCCAGCTTTGTACCATCTTTAGACGCCCTGACCATAATGTGAGCAGGACAATTTGTCCGTATGGATCTGTATAACACATGTAATAATGTAGAAATAAAAAATAGGTCGTATTGAAGCTAGGCAAACGTTAATATGCGTTGTTCAAGGAAAACGATTGGAGACTAACTGAGATTGTCTTCTGCCAGCGCCACGTGGGAGAAACTTTTGGCCACCGTAGATACACGCATATTTAACAGAATAATACTTCAATCGCTCGCTGATCGGTCGTGCAGTTTTCATATGAGCCCCACTCACGGTTCTACTGTCTCGTCTCCAGTAATGCACCAGGGTATGTTTCGAGACTCTGTCCAACTTGTGCTCTAGCTCCTCGTAGCTGTCAAACATCTCTCCCAGGCGGAAGGACACGTCGTCGTTGTCCCCAACGCTCACGTCCATCGTAAAAACAGCGGCTAACAATCTGCGCAACAATCAGAGAGAGAAATTAGCTGGTTGTTGATCCTGAATAGAGATCCGCGATTTTTCTTCTGTCGACGCAAGTGGAATTTTACCGTCGTCATCGTAACCCGCGATCCGCCCGCCTCGAGAGACCGACTTGGATTTCTTTAACGAATCTAGCTTAGGTTCTTAGCCAGGAGGTTCGCGATACCAAGGTCAGAATGGAGATTAGCACGACGGATGCGAACCGGCGAGAGACGCGACCGTGACGAAAGTATCGTCGTCGTCGTCGTCGCTCGATCGACCGAGGCTCGACTCGACGACGATCGAGCAAGGTACGGGCGTCAGCGTCAGCATCGTTCACCGGGAGAAGCCGGGGGTGTCGGGACTCGGACGAGGCGCGGTGAGGTTATATTATGCCTGGCGTGTTGATTGGCGTGGCAGAAGCCACACGTCGGGAACCGTGAACACAGACAGACCGAGATCTCTCGGCGGGGAACCGGGCGAGCAGGCGACCGGGCCTTCCCGGGTTTCCGGCGGATCTGTCGCGGCGCGACGTGCTGCGATCGCGACGGCGACGGCGACGGCGATTCGTCGAGAGGGTCGTGAGAAGGATACGTACCGCGACGATCACGTTGCCATATTTTCAGAGCAGTTGGAGCGAGACGAGCGGGCATCCGAGATTTTTTCCCGAAGGTCGAGGTCTGAGACGAATCCTCCGAAAATGTCGCGAACGGGGGTCGGGGACGCTTCTTGGATGTCGCGCGACGTACGTCTTTTGAACCTCCGCCTCCGCGTCGTCGGAGCGTCGGAGCCTCGTGTTGGCTTGCGTGCGTTCGCGAGCGGAGGGATGCTTTCGGAACACGCGCGATGCAATCTGCGAAATCGTCGTTATCGTCCGCCGCATCGCGGACAATAATCTTACGAATTAATTGCGGCGCGATATTATGTTGCCTGGAAACATTTCGGGAAGACGAAATGTAAGGTGTTTGCAAAATCCCGGCAAGGTTGCGACCAAATTGCGATAAAAGTTTAAAAATGCAATTGAGGTAATCTTTACGGACTATATTAGGTACATCGCGATGTATGCGCATCGTAGGGCGTAGGGAGACAAAAGGAAGAATTATATCAAGGTTGTGACGATATTATTACAGTCTCACGGGCTGTGGCCGTAATATTAGAAGAAATACGAGTTGATCGTAAGATATTCCAACAAGATTGCGACTAGGCTGACTAGAGAACGTTGTAAAGATATTACAATAAAGTAGTTACAAAACACAGTAGAAAAGGTCGTAAAAAATGTTTTGCAATTAATTGTTAAACGCCAACTTCGCGCGTGTCTCGCGAGGAAGCTATATGAATTTCTGATCTAGGCACCCGTTCGCGAGAGAAATAGTCATTGGAAACGCGCCTCGGGTGGTAACGTTTGGGATATTTATTTATGGATCCCGATCGGAATTGTTTAGCTATTTCCTACATTTCTATCGTGTTTTCCAGAGAAAATGGAATAATTCCGAACCGAACGAAAAGTTCCAAGCCCCGCGCCCATCGGGGCTGCGGGCCCCGTCGCGTTCTGCGGACGGGAGCCAAAAGGCGAGTGGTCGATAACGTCGCATCGCCGCACGCGCCTTGCGGCTTGCACAAACACAACAGCGTCCAGCCTATGATATCGACGGCAGCATCGGCAGCAGCAGCAGCAGCAGCAGCAGGCGCAGTAGCAGCAGCATCAAGATTCCGCGAGAGTCGAAGCAAGTCGAAGACTCGCCCGTGCCGCCCCGTGCCGCCCCGTGCCCACTGCCCATGTTCGCCTAGCTCGTTCTCGTCTTCTCCATCTCGTTCAGCTCGACTCAGCTTCGCTAGGGGCCTGGTTCCAAGAACCCTGGTTCTACCTATCGCTCTGTCACCGTGCCTGTTCCGAGCGTTCGCTCGTCCCCTGGGGGTACGGGCCAGTACGGCTGAGTACGGGCGCCGCGCCGCGTTAATCGTCTCGAGAAGGGCTCGTCGGCCTGCCGGACGCGCGTGGCTTCCTCGTCGGTGGGGTGAACACTTCGATGCTCGCGTCGGCCACGGCAGCCGACGGAGACGACGTACGTGCCCGGGATCGTGAACCCCGTGCGAGGAACTCTGCGAGAACTCGCGCGACGAATCCGGGAACGTCGAGGCTCGACGACGGCAGCGACGGGGACGACGTTCTCGGATAATCTCGGACTCCACCTGATCTCCTCTATGTGCCATCTCCGCGCGGACGCCGCACGATCACCTTTTGGGGACACACCTGGGACCGCCGCGCGCCGCCCCGACAATCATGGACGTTGATTGTCCGATCGTTAGCCTGAAGCGATCTAGCAGCGCGCCGATGATTAACGAGATCAGCGCGACCATGTCCATTACCACGCCGTCGACATCGTCATCGAGGTACGTCTGCGATGGTTTTTCCCCCCCCTCTTTGTTACATCTCGGAGCATGACCCGTTCGTGACCTGAGTCCGCCTCCAGGTCCAGCACAACAACGTGACAATCAATTGTGATTTGTATTGAGACCCAGCGAGGTCTGCTGCAGTCGCAGTCCGAGTAATGATTTTTATCACCGAGGTAGTTACTCGCAGTTCCTAAGAGCGGATAATCTAAGTACTGTCCGCTCCGACTGCTGACGATTTTGTAAAAGTAGCAGCGTTGCACGGAGTGTCGAATACTTTGAGAGATTAGTACTTTTTTTACATCTTGAGTCTAGTATTGTAAGAAGACTGTCACGTCTTAAATATGTTTGATATTATAAACATTTCCATTATACTATATATATATATATTTAAATTTACATTATCATATATATATGTATATATAAATGTATAAATTTCTATTGGAACATTCCACTGGAAGCTTTAATTGAATTTTATAGAAATTTGAAGCTATTTTATAAAAAATAAGAACATTACACTAATATTCTTATAATCTTATTTTGAGGACTTTTACAAGTAGAAATATAAGAAAAATTACATCGTTGAAATATATAGGTAATTATTGAAAATAAATTGTAATTGTTTTAAATTGGTAACATGGTTGAAAGATACCTATTCTATTAGCTGTAATTAATAACTTTAATATGACGCTCTTTTTATTCACGCTGCAGATATATGATTCGTGTAGTATTTGTTATAAATTAATGAAGATTTGAATTCTGAGTTTGCTTTCAAGTTAAACGATTTGTTGAGAGAACCTTTGATGATAAGTTTATTAAAAATGTTTTCTAACAATGTTTGCAACTGTGCAAACTGAACCTGTTTCTAAACACTTATTTTTTCACTTGCAGGGATGCTGTGTCCTATAATGTATTTGCTAATTCAGCTCGCCTACGACGCTTTAGTACCAGTGTAAGATCATGTTACTTGTTTACTCTCTTACTTTTCAATATTTATTGCTCAACTCAGCAATGATTAAATATCATGCTTCCTTTGCTACTCCAATAACATAATCCAAAATGTAACAGTTATTTTTGGTTTTAATAATTAAATAAAAAATTAAATCTGTCTTATAATTGATCAGAAAAAATTTAATTAGTTAAATAAAAATAAATTTGATCAGTCAACATTTTATTTCGCAATGTTATAGTTATCCGACAGATGATTCGACAATGATGTTGTTTTATCTCTATCCTACCTTTTTTTACTTTTAGAGCCCTGGTAATGTTCCTAGATTAACACCACGCGTGAGTCAGTTAAGACAGGAGGAATGCGTGGACGTCGCTGGTCGGGAAGCGGCACACGAGAAAGAAATTCACAGTGCCATGCAGATATCGCAATCATGGGAGGACCTCACTTTGGAGGCGGAAGGATTGTCGTTCAAGGATTCGGAATCTCCCACGCAGCAGTTTAACAAAATGGAACGGTCAACAAAGAAGCCGTTAGATCCTTTAAGTTTGAATCTGTCTATCACCGGCTCGCCACTGTGTTCTTCACCTTCCCCCACGAGATCTGGATTTAATCAAAGACAGTGTTACTCTCCCGGTATTCACATCTGGAAGAATAATCTATCTCCTAGTCCTACGAGAAAAGCGTTTGCCACAAGGTAAAACTTATTTGGAACACTATAAATTTATTTCGTTCAAAGTTATTACCGAAAAATTGTGTACGGGTATACTTAAAAAGAAAAAGATTAACTATTATAAGTTATATAATTTTTTTTCATGTTTATTATTCTATGTTAATATTTCATGAATTACAGGCGCAGTTTGAGTCCTATCGCGATAAGGCCAAGCTGTTTAGGGCCAGTCAAAAGAAAATTCGAACTAGACGAGGCTGGAATGGACCACAACTTGCAACCGCCTGCGAAACGCACTTCTGGTTTATTGACGTCAGTTGTATCCAGGTATATTTTTATAACAATGTTCCGTGTATTTTAAATTGAACTTAGACATGACTAAATTACCGGAGTAATAATCTTCTAGGTATAAAATAAATGACAATTATATGTGTAATATGTGTATTTCTATAATATAATTGTATCTTTGTATGATTTTATAGTATAATTTATAACTCAATAATTTCTCCGCAGATTGGATGCGCTGTCTAGCCCACTTCCAGGAACTATTAGTTCCGTGGGCACGCCCGAATCGTTATCAAGCGCGGATTCGCCTAGTTTCTCCTTCCGGCCGGTGGACAGTCCGTCGCCAGTTCGCGTAGGCCCAAATAGCGATAGCGATTCTCTATCGGACGCAAGCAATCAAAGCAAATCAATGGATCAAGTCCGTGCTGATCAGATCAGTCAGGACAATCACAGATGAACGCGAGAGATCGCCGGACACGCGAGAGTTTGGAGATTCGACGTGTCACATTGATCCTTCTCGGCATATCGATGTAAGAGAGAAGGTACTTGTGTCTTACACCGAATCCAAAAGTCGCGAGCATATCCTTCTCGTCGGTCTTGTCGTTCGTTGAACAAAGGACAGTCGTGCGGTGTACGAATTGCTTGGAACTTTAGTGCAAGTGCGACAAAACGTTTAAAAGAGAGGCACCTCTAAATATGCGTCTCTGATACTTTTCAATGTACGAATAAGCGTAGCGCCAACAGTGTTCTCTCCCCTTAATTATTCTAACCACACATATCGGCGGAAGACGCTTTACATGCTTTCGTAATCGTTCCGTTGGATTTATTCCGGAATGAAGTATTGTCCCCTCCGACTGGAATGATTTCTTTCCCGTTTTTCTTTCTTTACGTAGCTATATACAATGATTCTGTATGTATCGATTAATGTATACATGATTAATGCCTTCTTCCCCGCTCTATTTATCCCACCCACTCTATTCAACGATCCTTGTTATCTATTTTTAATGTTTGATAAGTGATGTTTTGGGCATTGGGTAACTCTCTATCCAGTGACTTCTAACGTGCGTAATTTATAATCGAAATTATTTGTTATATAGACAATCAAGGTTGCGTTTAATCGCGTGAATTCCGCAATGATGTATAGACACGATTTAATCATGTCTTTAATATTTTTTTTCATTATTATATTATTTTCACATCGATATATCGATGGGTCTTGAGTTTTCATCTTAATGAGAAGTTCGCGTTGACGCAATCTAAATCTCTAGGCTCGTATTCTTGGTGTAACAGTCAGCGTTAAATAGAAGAGAAGATTCTCAAGTTTTTTCTTAGAAAAAATATGTTTAAGGTGATGATGATTGTATAACGCAAGAGTAATGTGTCCGAAAAGCGGGGTAAAAATATTCGAATCTCTTAAACATGCTTCTGAGTCATTTTTAGGGAAACGGTGAGAATATGTCGCGTATCCTCACACTCAAAGATCAAAGGTGTCTCTGATCTTCTATGCGAGGAGGAAAATCCGCAAATATTGCCTGTTTTCCCCCAGCTTTCGACACTGTCAGTTTGCCAGGAAAAAAAGAAACGTATTTGTGTGGCCAGGTGAAACTCTAGTACCAACGTGTATCGAGCATTAGTAATGTATGTACATATACGCAAAAATGCCGCTATAAATCATAAGATAACGATCTTGTCCTACGTATAAATAATAATAATAATATATAGACGCGTTTGTTCTAGATTTCTCCGAATAATATCGTACAAATGGCTCTATTTCTCTCTCTGACGCTTTATTTATAAATAATGACGTCACGTAGACTCCGCCGGATCTTCCCTTTACTTAAACCAAAGCATAAGTATTAAGTTCAAGCTCATCCTACATTTAATAACTCCCATTGTCCTTTCTTCTGCTTACGTTTTCGTCGGCTTGCGCGAAATCGATCGAGCTCGTCTTTACGTTTCCAACGAAACGCATCTCTCTAAAATCTACGCGACACGTTACGAAATGTGTGATGTTCGGGACAAATGCGGAGCATTCCGAGCGATCTCGATCGAGCGTTACCTTTGGAATAATATACGTTTTGTATAAATATATATAAATAGAAAAACACACATGTATATTTACATATATATATCTATATGAAGTATCAGGTTTCAGAAGGGAGAGAGAAAGAGAGTAACTCGATTGTGACGATGCTACGAGAATCTGACTGTGCCAGAAAATATTATTAGTAATATGCGCAGAAAGGATTGTTTAGATCTTGTATGCGTTTTAGCATGTATCTTTCGAACTTCCGCTCGCCTGTTAATAAACTGATGATAGATCATTGTCATATTTCATTTTGCGCGACGTGCGTTGAGAGATCTTTATTAAAATGTCCGCGAGGACGTTGATAAAATAATCAACGATGCAAATCGTTTCAGTCGATTCACGGAAGATCTTAGCACCGTTTCTGGTATCGCGAAGTGCGGATAGATCGTTGCTTAGGCTGCGTATCTTTAACAGGAGATCGACGATCCGCAAAAACGTACGTCGAGTACCGTCTTTTGTATATGCCAACCATTCTCCATAGATTTTAGCAATCGGGCGTAGCAGTTTTCTAGAAAGTGGATCTTTCCGAAACGCGCGTATGCTTCCCACGTCTTAAAGATTGAAACCGATATCGCGCTAGGCGGGTATTAAAAACGAAACCGTTTTTCCCCGTACACGTATTTCAGATTTACGATTATGCTTTTTGAGAAGCTTCTCATCGCTTAAAACCCGACATTCATATCGGCAACGATCCTCTTTTGATTTTGACTATTCGGGAATCGGTAGAATTTAAAAATTATTCATACCATCCGCGTAGTGCGCGAACGAGAAAACGTTGGATAATAAATAATAATACTTGTCAACTACAAGTGCGCTGCAAATCTTATGCAAAATCTCTCGTGCGTTTTTGTAAGGAAGATTTTGTAGAAAAAGGAAAACGAATTTGTTTAAAATAAACAATTTCGATTCGCCGGAATTCTGCAATAGAATTTCACGGATTCTAGCCGGATTGATGATTGATCGAGTCTGTTTTTGTTGCAGGAACAGCGCGAACGGCTTTTGGACAAAAAATATATTACATATATATATATATATATATATATGTATTTCTCTCTTTGTCGCGCGCACGCGTTCTGCCAGGCGACCTGTCAAACTACGCGCACGGATCAGCTGATTTCAGAACGCATCCGCACGGACACGGGGAAAGGCCAGGCGAGACCCGGAAAACATCGCGCATAACCTAAACTCTCCGTCGAGATGAGATGAGAAAAGGGCTTTTGTCCGCGTCTGTCCACCGTTGACTCGATATTTATTGAATCTCGCGCATAATGAACAGCGATAATTAGACGTATTGCGTACATTTGGCTTATGCAGTTTCGTTCAAAGAGCGCGAACGAAAGTGGTACGTATACTCTTTTCAATTTCCTTTTCGTCACTTCTTTCTCGTTATTTGTTCCGAAGCTAAGTCGAGACGTTTTTTTGCGGGAGAGATGCGCGGAAAACGTTGCGAAGACAATGACACAACGCGATTTAGCGCATTTTCAGTTCTCATCTTCTAGCTTCTCGATAAGCGCTCAGCTCCTTTGAGCGATATTTTGAATTGTATACATATGACACGTGTTTTCCTCTCAACACGCAAGATCTCGAAACTTTTAAAATTCATCTGAACGTCACTATTGGAGTACTTTCTAATCGAGAACGTTGATGCAATATCGCACTATTTTTTTTCTCATGGGCCGACTGGTCAAAACTTTTGGTTTAAGGGGTAAGTAGAGCCAGTAGAGGTAGAGGGCAAGTTAAATTATCTCGCAGAACGCTTATCGAGACCAAATATAAACATTGCGATAGCTCGTGGAGCTTTATTTTCGTAAGGAAATGTGACACACATCTTTATCTAATTCCTTCTCGGTATTTATTATTTTGTGCAGAAGATGGTAGACATAAAGAGCAATCCTCCCATCGTTGGAGAGAATGACTCGCATTACGAGTCGAGGATACGAGCGAACAGTTCTGGCACGGGAACGTCGACACCGTCGTCCTCCTCCGACTACATGACGGGAGAGGCAGATGACAGCTCTGACAGCAAGGGAACCATACCGTTCAGCTTGAAATCGGTGGAGAACATGCTCTCATTATCTAAGGTATAAAATAACAATGTCTCATTGCAGACGAATACTAGAGGAATTAATCAGAATCACTGTCTTATCTAGGACGCTTCTCAGGAGGATCTTCAAGAAATGGTACGCAAGTGCAAAGTGATGGTGCTGGAGAGCGCCGAGTGCTCGGACGAACGTAAATGGCTCGTTCGACGGCTGATCGAGTTGCGTTTGCGCGTGCAAGAGTTGCGCGAGACCTCGGACGAGAATCTCTTCGAGACACGCGTGATCCTCGGCCATCATTTCGTGCCGCAGAAGTACTACATCACCACATCAAGTCCGGTTTATTGTGACCACTGCAGCGGTGCGATCTGGACGATGCTGCAGTCGTGGTACACGTGCAACGGTAAATGTTAAAATTTAGCTTTGGACCGATTAACGCATATCGTCATGATTAATTCGCATAAGTTCCAGTCAGTTTAATCGGTATTCGTGATCGCTGCTGCATGACGATACGTGTGTTATTTCTTCAGATTGCAAATTCAGCTGCCACTGGAAGTGTCTGAACAATGTGTGTCGCGTGTGCGTGCACGTGGTCGCCAGTGAAGCCGGTGGGTACACGCATACGAAGGATATTTGTCCGGAGCAAGGTCTTTCGAAGCAGGGCTACCGATGTGCGGAATGTAAAGTGCGAATAACGTTCAGTAAGTATTTGACGGATTAGATTAAATTACAGGGTGTCTTGTTAATCGTGAGTAGAGTAGATAAAATGGACGGATCGCTCGCTTGTCACGTTCGTTTTGTGTCGGCTCATTATTCCGTTCTTCGATAACTGCGTGCTAAAATATTCCATAAGATAATGATAATGAATATGTTGTCCTCCTGCAAGCTTTCTCGAAAGGATTATCGCTATCTTGCTTCGGCAGTTCTTTTAAGAATTCAGGTATTTAACACTGTTATATATTAATAACTATGAAGCGCCATGTTGTTACCTCAATAAACTTCTTATATCTCTATTTCTATTTATTACGTCAACTTTGTTACGTGTAACTGCATTAGGATACTTTGAGATACTTTGGGGTGTTTTACAATTTACAGAGATTTTTTGTGTCTTCTTAAAAAATTTGGATATAGAATTTATAAGAATTTTTGATTAGATTGACAATATATAGAATATTTATATTTTCCACAAATAGTGTATATCTCTATTAAATCACGATATTTTTAATTATATACAATTTGATAATCAAGACAGTTATGCTTCTAGAATCGGCGTGGATAGAGCCTCGACTTTGCGACTACAGCGGTCTATATTACTGTCAAAGATGTCATTGGAACACAGCTATGGTCATTCCAGCGAGAGTGATCAGAAACTGGGATATGGAGCCGCGTCTGGTGTCCCGCGCCGCAGCGCAGCTTCTGATGCTCCTGGAGGATCGTTCCGTATTGCCGCTGGAAGAATTAAATCCGAAACTCTTTACCCTGGTTCCGGATTTATCGCTTGTAAAGGTGACTATCAATTATAATTGAAACTGATGTCAAAGTAATAAAATCAATTTAAGAATCATTAGTTATAAGTTATAAGGTGTACATCGTAAATTAAACATATTTTTTAAAAATGAAATTTGAATAAATTTAAATTACATTTTTTTATCACGATGTATGTATATCAGTTTCTTCTTTGTTAAATGTGGCAAAATTTAATACGCGCATTTAACTAAATAATTGATAATATTATTTAGGTAGACACACACAGAGATGCATAACTATTAAATTTTAGCGGATGCGAGAGGAAATGCAGATGATGAAGAGGTACTTGGTTCTGTGCGTGGAAGCTTGCACTCAAGGATTACCGTGGAAGATTGGATTGCGGACACACATGATCGAGAATTCAGGTAATTATTCCATCAAGGACCTTATCGATCTTCAGAGTGGCCTTCTCCTGGACGAGCTTCGTGTCGCGTACGATACGATGCACGCGCACATCACGCAGCAATGCGAGCTCTGCAAGGCAAGGTAAATATTTAAATGGGAAAACGAGTTTCTCACTCGTTCTCTCAATATTCACTTAAATAACTCACTTTTTATGTCGAATTCATACATCAAGATCTTCATTCATTATCATTGTTTTTTGAACTTAATACATGTAGAATTGTGTGTATAGAATTTCTTATACATTTTAATGAATGTAATGCTTGGATATCTCAAGACTTTCAATAATTCCAATTAGAGTTAAATCTAATTTCTATATATTTTTCTGATTTTTATACAGTTTAGTACTTGTATCAAATTTTGTATACGATATATTTATAAATCTCTTTTTGATAATTTTAATTTTCATTATACTTACTGTCTATGCTTCTTCACCAATACCACAGAGGATATTTACTTTTGCTAATAAATTATATATGTGCATTTTTAGGGGACACCTATGCGAGATATGCGGTAACGATGAAGTCATTTATCCATGGGATGCGAGCTCGGTTATCTGTCAGCAATGCTCGGCAGTACATCATCGCGTTTGTTGGGCCAAACGCAATCATTGTTGTCCACGGTGCGCACGTCTGCAAAAACGTCGCGCTCTACAAGGGCAAACGGCGCAGGATGGCGAAGACTGTGATACGGACGATACTGCGAAGGACTCCTAAACGAAAGTGCAAAAGTGCGAAAAGCGAGCACGTGTGGTAAAATATTCATACAACCGTATAACAATTTTTGTACCTGTTATCTTTTTAAGCGGATTCACTCGATTGTAGGCTGTAATTTTTATATATCACTATATATGTTAAAGGTTGTAGCGTTTCTCTAATTACGAATTTATAAATATATTATTGAATTTTTTTTTGTAACGCGTGGTCTAATCAGTGATTATATAGGTGATATACGTATATTAACCACATTTTTTAAATAATTGTGCAAACTTTGTCCCGTAATGTACAAAATAACACAAGCGTAGATGTCGCGAATGTAAATGACATACTCATTCATTAAACGCTGCGGGTTAACGATTAATTGTGATGTTACTTTTACGTTTTAAAAGAATGTTTATTAATAAATCATTTGCCACATTTTACATGTAATATTACTCTATATGGCAATTATGGATAAATAGAAAAAAGAAGGCAAGCAAATGTGATCTACGGAAAATTTGCTCATTGTCAATGCACATCAATAATTTACCCGTATTTTTACCGCTTGTCATTGGTCAATTGCGAACTTTTATCTTTACTGTCTACATAGATAATGCTGCGTGATATATATTCCTAGCAGAAATTCTCCTTGGGCCCACACTTTTAACATTTGCACAAATGTTAAATGATAAATTTAATACCGTTCGGCTTATCATCGGACTAACCGATCCGCTTCCGCCTGCGCTCTGGTACAATAAAGTATCGGCGGTATTTAAGCGAAGTGTCAAGTTACCGGAGCCAGTTTGCATCATCAGTTAGTTGCAGCCAGGTAAGCGGACGCATCGCACCGTGAAATTTTTCGCAGATGAATTAGCATGTCGCGAACAAGCCCTCAGAAAGGATGTTTTGAAACTTGCTAATCTATTAATCTGCTTTTTATACCAACTTGAATAAATTTCATCATGTTGTCATCTTTTTAATCGTTAGATTTTGAAAGAAAAAAGTATAACATTTTTTGACATAATTTTATTATAATTTATCATCCATCATAATTTTATTCCGAACTAGAACTCGTATTACTTTTTACAATTAGTTGCAGCCTTCAATGTTACTTCGTTTAAAATTAAAACTAAATAATTGAAAAATAAAGAAAAGATCGGCAATATCATTAAAATAAAGAATTAAAAAATATCGGTGTGCTAGGATAAACAAATTTAATTTGACAATAAAATCATTTGTTATACAAGCTATAAACTTATTTAAATATCAAACATTATTGCAATTGTGATAAGCAACTAGATGCTTGTATTATGTATGAAAAAAATGTGTATTATTTTATTTTTCCGCTTCTTAGAAGAATTAAATTTGTATTAAACAATACATTAAATATACTAATGAAAGACAGAAAAAAGACTCGACTCATAAATTATTAAAGCATCTTCACGTCTTATATCTTTTATATTTTTCAAAGAAAAATCTTCTCAATTATAAAAAAAGCTATAGCGATATAAGAGTTTTTTTTCTAAACAGTTTTATGTTAGAGAATATTTTTATCCGTGATTATGGACAATGATCTATCCGTCTTTGTTTTAGGACCGGTTATTCCAACCTGTTAATAAACTAACTAATAGTTAAATCATATGTAATATGTCTTTGTTTATCCTTTACATCAGACAAAGATAGACATATGATTTAACTGTTAAATAAAGTAGTATGAGGACCTTCGAAATTAAAATAAGAGAAGTGAAGGCTATCAGGGTCAGACGCAGATCTCCGTGCGTAATATCAGAAATAACTGATTTATTGGTCGTTTTGATTTACATCGATCCGGTTCGTAAATCGAATGGATCGATGTAAATCAAAACGACCAATAAATCAGTTATTTCTGATATATTGCGCACGAAGATCTGCGTCCCACACAGCACAGGATATCCTGAGGACATTTGTGCATCCGCTGGATATCCACCGGATATTGAATTATCCACTGGATATCCACCGGTTATTGAGATATCCCAAATGTCTGTGAGACGTCTCTCAGATAAAGTGTGCTGTGTGGGGTCAGCTTTTACTTCTCTTAATTTAACTGTTAGTTAGCTTATCAACAGGTTGGAACAACCGGCCCTTAGTGTCCAAAAACTAAGATTGTTGGCAGCTGCTTATTTCATTTTTTTTTATTTATCTTCCTCATCTTGATTTTTTATCCATGATTAGGATATATGCATTTGTTAAAAGGATTCTCTCCCACTGTTCTGCCATCATTTATTCCAGGTGAATAGACAACGTGATGTCGCGTGTATTCGTTTGCCTCTTTGTGCTCTTCATCTTCAGCATCGCCGTTCGATTTGGCGATTGCGAAAACAACTCCACCCAACCCGACATCAAATGTGATGATGAAAATATCACACCTGGTTCCGATAAAACTCGTATGTCGAGCCTTGAAAAAATGTTGAAGGGACTATTGTCGCCCATAAATATTGCGGATAAAATCTTGGGGAAGGACGATTCGGAATCTAAAGACACAGGATCCTTCGGCAAAATTCTCGATAAATTCAGCAAATATGTTCACTTTATCTATCCAGGTAATTCGATCATCTGCAGTCGAGGAATTTACAGGAAGAACATTATAAATAGCAAAAAAATGATTGTCGTAGAAGCTCTTCATTTTTTTAATATTTAAAAGAGAAATAGTTTCATTAGATGTTTACAGGAGAATGTATACAGGATATTTTAAATATTTCGGTATCACAGGACCTACCTTTAGTATTTTTTTCAATATTTTTTTATTAATATTTCAATACTGTATGCTCTTACATTTTCAAGAAAGATAAGTCAGATTAAAAACGCTAGAAGCGAAAAAAGGAAAATAGGTAGAAATAATTTGTTGCAAAGTTACGAATCCTATATTCAAGTTAAGGAATTGACTATTAAATAATTTCACACAAGTAAATTCCGCACAATTGATTTCGAAGTGTCTTTTTTATGATGGTTAATGAGTCTCTAACAGGAACAATTAAAAACATCGAAAACATAATAGAAGATAAAATGTCTTGCGAATATTTGTGAAACACGGACCATTACCTTTTCAAGACTTACATTATATTAATTATATATAGATAATTTATACATGAACATGTCACCCGGTCGATTAAACTTCTTTACAAATTGAGGAATTGACGTTAATTGATCATGCGTAATGTTACCTTGAGTTTGAATAATTAGCTACTATTTTTACAGGTGCTTTTGCTACTTTGTAGAGCATTGAAACATTGATACGAAGATTTGTTGCCATTGCTAAAAAAAAAAAAATTTAGCACGTGCAAATAATTGTCAAGTTAACATTTCATTCATTTAATTCCAAGAAATAAAATTATCTGTTTAACGATATGTGAAGTACTGAAGAAATTTACATTTCTTTCGCGGTATTTGTTAGTATAATAGCTTATCAATATGATTTATTAAATTGAAAAGATTCTTAATGTTTAGAAAAATTTAATCAGCTAGTTAATATATTTATGTGTAATTATTCGTATATAATTAATCTATAAATATATAACTTCCGTGAAAAGAAAAAGGTAGATGATTGTCTCATGTGTGTGTATAATTCACAAATAGGCACCAGACATCTTATTTTAATGGCTTATTAATTTTGTGGAGAAACGAGGAAAACATTGAATAATTAACTCATACAGTGCGAACTTCTGCTGAGAATTGAAAACATTTATAAGATATAAAAGATGGAGAAACTAAATTAAAATTTTACGTTTTAGAAAAAATAATTTGTTTAAAAGAACTTATATGGAATTAGTTTATTAGATAGAGTCAATATTAATCGTAAAAGAATTAAACATTTCAAGAAACAACTTTTCATCATTACAAACGTTGTACTACAAACAAAAAGAGTCATTACATCGCAAAATATCGCAAAGGCTTGTCGGAAAATTCCGCAACAAAAATAACATCGAATGGAACTGTTGATGCGTTCAAGGATCTTACTGTAGGAAGTTTTTTTATCTCAGAATCGTGCACGATCAGATACTGCCGTAATTTTAATGAGGCAGGTGTGTAAATTGCACGTTTAATTTTCCACGATGCAGGAAGTTTTTAAGCTGAATGCTCAAGTTGAAGACAATCGATATTTTAACGTTATTAATGAATTTGTATCTGTCTTTTAATTAAAAAAACCCTTTTTTTTGCAGAAAATATACCGTGCGTTTTTTTAACTACGTTAATTTAAAATTTTTATTACTCGCAATTATAAAACCCATATCTTTTAGGACTCGCAGTAGAACATAAGCTAAAATAAAATTATTTTTTTTTATCAATTGCATATATTTCTTTATTGTTGGTGATTTATGTTATTTCATTAGCAGCTTTATTCAATCCACATTAGAAATTAATTCCGTTAGTGACACCTGCGTAATAAAGTGCGCATGTATTTGTGAACACTTGTGACACAAGAAGAAGGATTAATTATTTTATTGTTAATAATTGGACTTTCTTTTACTATCATTTTTCCTTTATTCCGCCAATGATATGATATGCGTTAGGAACACTCTGGTGCGGTAGCGGAGATATAGCACGTGAAGAACGCGATCTCGGTGTTTTCAAGAGAACAGACGCCTGTTGCAGAGCGCATGATAATTGCAAAAACGATATCTTGGCCAACAAAACGGAGGTCAATCTCAAGAACAACGGTATTTTCACAAGGTAATCGAACGAGCGAGATAATACGAGCATTACCCTCAACATTTATCGTATTCGTATCTTTCGTTGAACTTTTATTATCTTAACGTCTGCAAGAAATCTTGCAATACTTGCATTACATTTTTATCAAACATAACTTTCACGTGACAGATGCAAAATAAGTTTAGCGTCTAGCACAAGTTTTATTATCGAATTGAATATTTACACATTCTTTTGCGAAATAATAAAGTTATTTAGCTCGCGTTGTTTTACTGCTAATTTTTAAATTAATTTATCACCAAATCTTTATAATTTTCTGAAAACAGGTCTGCTTGCACTTGCGACAACGAGTTCTACAATTGTCTGAAAAAAGCTTCCAGTCCGATCGCATTTAAAATCGGAGTTATGTACTTCAATTTACTGCAACCGCAGTGTTTCAAATGTGTATGCCCGACGGCAGATTGCAAGTAAGACACATTGAAAACAGATAATTACATTTATTATCTATTTGATTAATTCTTATAAATATCGCGAGTTTAGAGAAACGAGTTCAAGTTTAGACAATGAAAAGAAGCTTGTATGATATATTATATAGAATTTACTTTTGATTGTTTTCAACGTATTAGATATTTTAAAATAGAAATAAAAATTCCGGCTAAGCTTGATTGAAACAATTTCAGCCCTGAAGACGGTACGGAGTGTAAGGACCAGTGCACGAAGTACAAGTGGGTCAGCAGTCCCAAATATTAAGTTGAATTAAAAATCGTAATAACAGACTTACGAGTTTGATGAAACAAAAAGGAAGATTCTCAACTCTTGACATATAAATTGTATGTTTTTCTTTAATATTTGATATTATTTTACAAAATTCACAATTTTATTTAGCTCGATTTAAGAAAAAGATAATTAGTGATTAGACTCCTTATTGTTAGATTAAGACAGATGAGAGAATACAACCTTTATTTTTTTAGAAGCTATTATTGTGCATAATACTCTAAAATTATGTGTTTACTTAATATGTGCACTGATGCATTGTAGTGGCGGTGCTATGTAAATAAAACTTAATGATGTAAACAGAACTTGACGACTACAATAAACTATATGCATCCTTTATCCTATTTTTTCAATTAAAATATTTACTAAAAATACTGATTACAGGCTTATCTGAAGATAATTATCGATACTAATTACATGATGGCTGATCTATCGTTTATTCCATTATATGTATACTATATATACATAATATTTTCTCTTTACCTGTTAATGATGTTAACGAGCATTCAGTAATCAAATGTTTGTACGCAGAATGATGCCATCATAATTCTCTTTGGATAAGAACGTGGATTTGTTCAATGAATTTTAATCGTATTTTTCGGCGGCACACCTCTTTTAATTACATGTGGAATCGTTTTTGGGACCATACTGAAATTTAAAACAAATAATAAGGATAAATCGGAAAACAAGATTGAAACTGAAGATCAAGATAGAACATGGATTAGATATTTTATCTTTGCAACTTACGTGATGCAGTCGATAATCGGACAGACCGATAAGCAAAGCGTACACCCGGTGCAGTCGTCCGTCACTTTTGGGATGTGAGTGTCGGGGTCGAAGGTGATTGCTTGATATCCGGAATCCGAGCAAGCCATGTAGCATTTGCCGCAATTTATACACATGTCCTGGAAAAGGATGGCGAGTAAATGCAAGATTATGTTTCGTAATAATAAATAAAATAAATCAAGCGATTGAAATATCATTTAACATACATCGTCGATCAAGGCGACCACTTGTTTCTTGTCATCTGAATCCTTAAAGTTGCCGATATAAAGTAACGCTTTGCCGGTCACATCCTTGACAGTAGGTATCGGTGCGATTGGTCCTGGAGCCGGTCGCATTACCTTGACGACCTCATCCAAGGGATTCGAGTGCATTTTCAGCTCGGCTATCTTCTGCTCGCGCAGCTTTTGATACACGCCGAAATACGGTACGTTCTGTAAAAATATCTTTTAATGATCTGTTTACTTACATCGTTGAGATATTAATTGTTAATTCTTACTTTGCCAAGGGGATGTTGCAAGGAAACAGGTTTGCCTTTCTGATGTTTCAACGTCGGTGGACTCTGACCATCCCAATCCTTCACCTGCGCCAAGCTCTTTAGATATAATAACGCTTTTAAGCCGGTCACATAATCGTCTATCAGTGTAAAGTCTTGATTTTGAACGGCGCTACAGATCTATTAAAAAGTACTCGGTTAGTTTTTCTTATTTCTGATAACATTATAAAATCAATAGAATTTTTGTTGTAAAATAATGATTTATTTTTTTCTGGATGGCATTCGTTATGTGGAAAATATGAAGTGATGGGATGGCAATGGAGAACCAGCACAAAGAAAGGAAATGATTAGATGTAGCGTGGGGATACGAGGAGAAATTCGGTAATACCTGGACGACTGATGCACCGCAATGCAAGAACTGCAGCGCGACTTCGGCTGAGTCGATGCCGCCGCTACCGAGTATTGGAAATCCCGGAAGATGCTTTGAGATCCTTGAAATAGCTCTCAGGGCTTGGGGTCTAATGGCGTTTCCTGACACTCCACCATACGTTGTGAATTTATTAAGGCCGACCGCCGGCCATGGAGTCGCATCGGCTTGCAATCCCATTAATCCTGATACCGTGTTAATGGCGGTAACGCCATCGGCCTTGCCTGTGTCATAAGCAATAATTATTTATTAATTAAATAGATGGTATATTAAATTTTTTGACATGCGACTCTTGATAAAAATTTAATCAGCTTAAGCGATTTAGTAGGCGCGTGAAGTTGCTTTGAATATTATGTCATTCTTAATAAAAACATATTTAAATAGAAGATTAACACATAATTATTCAGCACTGTGATTTATGTTGTTATTTTGCTCGTTATATGCATCGGTTTAATATAAATAATTTTAATTACCCTCGTAAGCTGCCTTGGCGATAGAAAGAATATCGGTGATGTTTGGTGTCAATTTGATGAAAAACGGTATCTTGACGGCTTCACGAACCCATCTGGAGATGTCTCTAACCAGTTTAGGATCCTGAAATTAATTTCATTTTTTATTTTTAACCAATCTCATATTTCGAATTATAAAAAGAGAGAAGAAACAAATGGACAAACCTGTCCACAAGCCAGACCCATTCCTGATTCGCCCATACCATGCGGGCACGATAGATTTAATTCCAAGCCGTCAGAACCAGCTGCTTCCACTTTTCTCGCCAATTCCGTCCAATCAGCCTTGTTATACGTGCACATAATACTCGCAATAACGATCTACGCAAAAATATGCGATAAAATATAGCAAATGAAATGTTGGTCACCAGCAAATTTTATTATATGATTATTTTAATTTTATTATTCATTATATGTAAACTGTATTATATAAGTAAAGCAAAAAGTATACGAACCTTTGTGGGGAAGTCTCGTTTCAGTTCAGTAATACTGCCGCACCAGTAATCGGCGGTTTTCTCGGATATCAATTCGATGTTCAGGAAGCTGCCCTGCTCGGGTCCGTAATGATGACGAGATGTCGTGCCTTTGACGATGCGTGGCGATACATTGATGACGAGATCCTATAACGAGGTATTGAGAATACGGATTTGGGAATGAAATATTATGTCATTTGTATACTTGGCGATCAGTTCTTAATATGAAACATATACCTTGTCCAAGGCGAAGGTTTTTGTGATAGCGAAGGCCCAGCCGGCCTCAAAAGCTCGCCGGATCATCGCACTGGAGGTACAAGGTGGCGCAGAAGCAAGACCGAAAGGATTCTCGAATTTGATCCCGCATACTTCAACACTGATGTCAACATCATCAACGGCAGTATGAAACTTCGGTAACTGCGGGGTTTCCGGTACCGTTGAACCGTACAATTCCTGGGTAATGCAACAATCAAGATATAAAAAGACAGTTGGAACGGCAGAAATTACTTTATCCATTTTGGATTTAAGAGATATGAATTTATACAAATAAAATTTTATTTTGCGCGTTCTATAAATTTATTTATGCGTACGTAAAAATAAAAACGAATTTACATTTATTATATATAGATATTAATTATCAAAATCGTTGCATTATTATATTATTAATAACGTTGAATTCATTCAGAATGTATAATATTTTTACCTTAAAGGAATCTTATACTTTCGCAATAGTGCAGAGACTTGATGACCTTATTATTAATGGAGACATTGTTTGACATTGATACTAACATTGATGTATGTATGTTTCAGAGTCTTCAAGATAATATACCTGTATGTATTTGTGAATGTACCATGCAGCTGTCTTTCCATCATTCACGGATTCCACGGTCGTCTGGGCAACACCCGCAAGGTCGCCTCCACAGAACACACCTGGTACCGAGGTCATCATTGTCGTCTCGTCTACATCCGGCAGGTCCCATCCGTTCATTTTAACCGGTGCCATGGCACGCTTCACTGTTTTTAGCGTGGAAATAATTTTTCTTTATTTTTCTTCCCAGATAATATGAATGTTGCATAAGACGTCGTAAAGATATCTTCAAGACAACTATAAGAGACATCTTTACGACGTCTTATGCAACATGCATGTTATCTGGGTTGTTTCTATTTTGCTCGCATTGTCTTTTTTAAATTTTATTTAATTCATATACGTATATATTAACTCAAATTTTTATGGTGAGAAAATGGTATTTTCTTACCATAAATATATTATATATTATTTCGACGTATAAAAAGACTCCTTAGACTTCCAGAAAAATTATATAACTAATGAATTTTTTTTAATTTTTTGAATAATTTTATATCGTCTATATTTCTATTTTATTTCCATTGCCTTTATTTATTTGCATGTTAATCTCTAAAGTGTTTTATCGTACAATGTTGTAATTTATAATTCTGCGCGTGTACCGAAAGAATATTATTACTCACCAGCAGAGTCGTACAGTCCTGAACCGAAAGCCGAAATTATGAAATCCGCCTTCAAAACGACCTTTTGCTCTTCGTCTTCTATCCATTCGCCATTTTCATTCTGTTCGGTCCTGTAAAATTCGATCGCGGCGATCCTCTTATTACGAAGGATAACTCGTTTTGGCGATTGGAAAGGTATAAATTCACATTTTTCTTCTTTTGCCAGATCCATCTAAAAATAATTTTAAGATATCAAATTTTTTGCACTTTAATTCTAATATTTAAACTTTAAAAAATTACAAGTTTAATTTTTTATTTAAAAAGTTTCTTTTTTCTAATTTCCAGATTAGAGAGATTGGAGGATTGGAGTTTAAATAGAAAGAAGACAATTAATTACCTCTTCCGGAACAGCTCGTACGTTGGTGAAGCCTTTTCGGAAAACAACGAAGATTCTCTTAGCACCACATCGCAGAGCGGAAGTGGCGCAATCGAAAGCAGTATCTCCTGCACCGAGAACGATCACGTTGCCTCGAAGAGATGGGAGTTCCTGGTTACTCTTACAAGCGCACATCCCCGGCTTGCTGCCTTTCGCGACAACGGGCAGAAAACTTTTTGAGGTGAAGAAGCCCATTTCCGGCGTCAGGTTTTCGAAGATTGATATACTTTTCGGCTCAGGTAATCCGATACCTAAAAAAATCGCTTTGTATCCAGAGTCTTGAAGACCCTGAAACATTTCCAAATTTATTCACAAGGTGTTAAAATTAATCACACAGACTTTTATAGATTAATATCTTCTAAAATTCGATATTAGATATAAAATAACGAAAATTTAAAAATATAATAAGCTTTTATTTCGAAGCTGATGCAACAAATTAGTCAACAAATTTTTATTTTTAAGTTAATTTTACCTGTATTGTCAAATCATTTTCAGACAGTGACCTTCCCAATTCGATCTTCACTCCTAAATCTTTGACGAGGTTGACTTCAAAACTAACAACATCATACGGGAGTCTATATTGCGGTATTTCGGAAGAGCTTAATCCGCCGACATACTTTTCTCTTTCGAAGATCGTAATATCATTGTAACCGAGTCGAGCAAGAAATGTCGCACACGAGAGAGAAGCTGGTCCACAACCAAGCAGAGCAATTTTCGTGCTTGCATGAGGTACTGTTTGATTGGGTATTCTGATCTGAGGAATATTCATTTGCTTGAAAACCTGAAAAAGAAAAAACGATTAGCACACACAAAAGTTATTTTTATTATTTAACCATATCGAAACTAAATTATAATTAAATATATATCTTATTATTTCAAAAATTAAAGAAATATAAAAATAACTAACGAAGATGGTTGTTACAATTGTTTTCAATTTAGAATTTTTATATAGAGTATAAAAAATATATATTATTCTTATTACATTGATAAACATTTTATAAATGTTAATAATTTGTCTTTGTAGTAAATACTTTTAATTAATATTGCCTACATCCATCGCAAAGTGTTGAAGTCCGCCAATGTTAATAGGTCCTTCCTCGGTCGCATAAAGATTACATCCGCCAACGCAAAGGTCGCTAGTTGGACAGACCATGCCGCAAGTAAGACCGAGAGGATTGTCGGACAGGATCGCCTTAGCTGCGCCATAATAATTCTTATTGGAGATTGAAGTGATGAAGGATTTGATGTCCAGTTGCGTGGGACATGATTTTTGGCAAGGTGCATCGACACATTTTAAACAACGTGCTGCTTCCCTTAAAGCTCCGCGTTCGCTCAAGGTAGTGTGTTTGATGTCGTCAAAGTTTTTTGTCAGAGGCACGCAACTCTGAGGAAACAAGAAAAATTAAGTTCTCGCGATAAATGTATCTTGGATACAAATTGAAAATCATAAATTCCAAAGTTAAAAAATATAAATGTATTTTATAGAATAAATTGTCAAAAGTTTAAAATTACTACGCAATAGATATTATATTTTATAAAAAAAAGAATTAATTGTTATGAAAGATTATACAGGTTCATTGATATTTACGAAAAGTCTATTGCTTATACACTATAATTTCTTAAGGAAAATAAAAAATATTAAAAATTGCAATATAAAACATAATAAAAACATTACGATTAATAAGCAGAATGCGCGAATCCAGAATTGCATAATCTAGATTCAAAAGAACGCATAACGAGAGTTAAGTCGTAATCTTATCGATTGATTAATGTTTTGCAGATAGAATATTTTTCCTAAATATCATGTAACGCCTGATAATATGATAATCGTATATCATTTATGTCAATGTTATATCAAAATCGAAATTGATGGTACTTTTACACACTATAATACCGAAAAAGTTTTAAGAAATTAACATTGGTAAAATTGATATGAATATTTAAACTTACATCACATTTTTCATGAATGTTTCTTTTCCAGTGTGCCTTGTTCTGTTTGGTGTGCACCGACGGTACGAAATTTGCATGAATTTTGGACTTTGGATTGATGTTTAATATATTCTAAAATACATAATTTATTGTTAGTGAATTAAGAAAGCGAAGTTATCGTAGCTATCCTAGTTATCTTCGACATAAGATAAGTTTAAAAAAATTAAATGATAAATAAAAGATAAATAAATTAAAGGACTACAAAAATATCTACAATATTTATAAAACTTTAATAGTTTTAATTAGCTTCCTCTCAAAGTTGCAAAAATTCATGGAAGATCTTTATAAATATTCTTTAAAAGATAGGAAAAATAAAAAGAAAGAATTGTCACAAAATGTAGTATAAAAATTTTAGACAAAAATAGAAAGTTATATTTAAAAATGTGTCTTATTATATTATATTAAAAATTATAAATCCAAACAGAAATACAAAGATATACAGTTACAAAAAAAATTTCAAAATTAAACAAGTTATCTTACGAAAAGAAAGTTTTTATCTTTAAAACTGAGTTCCAAGGACTTGAAGGAGAGAAGTGCGAATCTCATCTAATGAGCAGTCTAATTATTTGGATTTGCAAACATCTCTCCACCATTTCTGGGAGATCATTTAAGACAAAAATCACTTCTTCACATGCCGAAAATTAGCACTTACTTCAATATCAGGCACGTCCTTGCTCAACATCGGCGTCAGCGATGCCATTTTTCGGAGCTATAATGGTATAATTAGCAAGAATTGTAAGAGTGGATTGTAAAGTGGCAGGTAACTGAAACAACTCGCCTCGAGTTTACCTGCTGGACAGAGAATGGAATCCCGGATCACTACGGTTTACTTCGACATTTGCGCCTATACTGAGCTTGGACAAACGCTTTATCGTTACGGCGACTCGTTTTGATGACGTAGCACTACGTCGCTATACACACACACTAAAATAGTTTGTGTTGAAATAATCAGCAGGAGAAGTATCTGGAAGATACGCAGTTATCGCTTAGATATTTGTCCGCGCTTATCATGTCGTCGAGCAGCAGCAGCGCGTATCTTATAATAAACCTGTATCTTATTTTTGTCTTTTTGTTCTACTTACTAGACTAAAGGCCTCCGCACAATGAAAAATATAAGGAACAAGGAACAGATATTAGTGATTAGAAATAAGAAATCTGGAATAAAGCTGGTGTAACATTAATACACGGCTTCCGATAGGTTAAAAATTTATTGCCAGTTTTATTATTCCTTGTTTCCGTTGCCTGATTTTTCATCGTGCATTTAACTTTATTCTTGATTCTTTAATCCTAATCGCTAATATCTCTGTTACTTGTTCCTTATATTTTTCATTGTGCGGAGGCCTTTAGAACAATAAAACTGATTTTACACGCGGGGAAAATCCGGACTCATTCACGCATAAACATTGCTGTACAATTAAAAAAAAAAAAAATAATATTTTAAAAGCAAGTATTAAATTGAATTTTCGAAAACTGTGTAAATTAATAAATAGCTTAAATTTCATTTACCTTTAATTGTTATAAATTTTGCAGTTCTTATAAAGATATGCTTACCAAATTTTTGTTTTTTTTTTAATTTCTCGAGGATAAGACCGATATGAAGTTAATTGACACTGTGTTGTCAAACTGTCAACGTTTACTGTCGCAACACGTTGTATACATACAGCGAACTGCTACGAGAGCTAGAGAATACTGTTTGTCTTACGTCGTCGCTCCATAGAATTTCACAGAGGGAATAAGCAATAACTTGGCTCCATCAATTATTGCTATGTAGATTATACGTCGATCGCTTTTGTAATTGAACATAATAGCGAGCCCAATGAGCCATGCAGCTACTAAATAACACTCGCATATGATGAAAGTGGAGCGACTCGATTGATTACAAGCCAGCGTTGCATAATACTGTAATTTCTGCCTTGGAGAACCTACGGAATTTCTCTCAAATTAGAATAACCCGTCCAGCATTACAAAAGCACTTCAATTTGAGCAATTCAGACGTACAACCGGAAGGAAGCATTCGGATGCCGTGGTACATTATACCTCTATGAATCATTAAGCGATAAGAGGTAGCCATAGCTTCACGGGTGATCCTTGCATCTCTTCAACATAAGACGCGATATTAGCACATCATAAACACAAATTACAAGCATTTTATTTGCATTTCTCGCTTCTAGTTGATTTGTAAATTACATAATTTTATAATTTAAGTGTGAGATTATTATATCTGTGGAATATTCTGTCAAATTTTGATTAAATTACTTAATGAGAATTAACTACATTAAATTGAATTGAAGTGATAGTGAGAAATTGTGTGCCTCGTAAGGAAGACGCAAAAAAAGAATCATACGACTCTGCCTCTTCATAGAATATCTTCGTCATCGAATTGAACTTGAGATATTTATGAAAGTTCGCTTCTTCAATTAAAAAATGAAAGAACGAGAAACGATCGCGCCGAATTTTCATCTGAGAGTGAGCTTAACGATTATCCGCTTCCTGGGTACGTGGCCACCAGCTACGGGCAATTTTCGGTTACTGTATTTGCTTTACACCGCTTGTAGCTTTATCTTCATCCTGGGTATCTTGCTCGCTGCTGAGATAGCAAATGTTCTTGCAAACTGGGGAGATATGTCGAAACTCGTCGCGGTTGCGACCTTATTAATGACGAATAGCACCCACGCTTCGAAGGTAATTGGAATTATCTTTAAGCTTGTGATTTTGATAGCATTTTACAGCAATTAAAAAAAAGAAGGAAAAGAATAAAAATTTAATGGCAGTTCGCAAGAATTAAATTATAAACGATTGCGCTATGGACGTCAAAGTTGTAAAACTGCCAAAAAAAGTACAGTGATAACTGATAAAATTCCAAAACTCTCACATAGGTGCCCATTAGAATTATTTCAGTCGGACAGAACGTACATTTAACAGTTTTCACATTTAAATGCGAAATTTAACTATCGTAGATCATCGTATCCACACTCGTGAGATAACATTATTGCAAGTGGATCCTACGTGACAGAAACAACTCGAAGAGAGCAGACACAGCGAAAAAAATTGAACAATTCGAGCTTGAATGCAAGACAAAATGACTAAGAGTGCACATAGAAAAAGAAAAGAGAGAAGGAGAGAGAGAGAGAGAAAATATTAATACTATAGATAATGATTGGATTCTTTGTTAATAACAATTTATAAATTATTTAGAATAATTTCTGTTTGCAAGTACTGTATTTTTCTCGCCTGGTTTACTAATTATAAAAGTAATATTTTATTTGTATGTGTAATTTGAAATATTGTCTTGTTTTTTTTGTTCATATTTATCTGTCATTAAACAATCATGCGTACATCAGATTTTTTCAATTTAAAATAAAATGAGATATTTTCTCGACCGATTTTAGGTCGAGATCTAGCACTAAATGTGAAAGGCTCGCACAGTGCGATGGTGGTGTAATGGTTAGCATAGTTGCCTTCCAAGCAGTTGATCCGGGTTCGATTCCCGGCCATCGCACAATTTATTTTTTTTTTTTTTTATTATATTTTTTATTGTCTGGATAAGATCTCTCAAGTATAACGTCAATTAATCCTTTCTCTAAACACAAATAATTTTTGTAAAAATTATATCAATATAAATTATCCTTTTATTGATAACTCAACTACACAAATTCTTTTAACGGATTTTTAACGGTGCGTGAAAAGTAGAAAAAAGTAAAATATCGATATTTCCAGGTGGTCGTTCTTCTTCGTCGTCAGGCGCGGATCCAGGCGCTCCTGGACATAGCCAACAGTCCAGCATTTAGTCGCTACGACAAGGTGCATGAGGATCTACTCATAAGCTACACGTGGAAGGGCCTCTTCCATCACGCGGTTTATCAGAGCTTTGGCGGGATCGCGGTGTTATGTTGGGGTTTTACTCCGATCGCCGACCTGGTCGCTGGTCGTTCGCGCCAGCTGCCCATGGAGGGATGGTATCCTTATAACACGACGGCGACGCCGGCCTTCGAGATTACTGCGGCGCATCAGGGCATCGCTATCATAATCGCTTGCTTTCACAACGTGGCGATGGATACGTTGATGACGGGCTTGATCACGGTCGCCTGTTCCCAACTAGCGATCCTAGAGCGCAATATCATCTCGATTAATAACGAGGAAAGGATTCATGAGGTGCAGAACAATAACGATAAGAACGAGCTACTTGCAGTTGAAGGGAGAGCCTTGTCTTATCAGCTACTCAAGCGATGCGCTGTACACAATAATATGATATTTCAGTAAGTTGAGATATTTAAAAGATTACAGCATGATAGCAAAGTATTGTCATAATTTTATGAAGTTATTCCTCTCTTAAATTTTCTTGAATTAGATTGTATAAATATAATTGTCAAGGATAAGGGAATCGATGAAATTAATTATCCGTTTGTGTTTTAGTTTTGTTTGCGATTAACTGCATTGATTTGCAGTTTTACGAATGAAATCCAGGACATCTTTAGTACTGTCATTTTCTTTCAATTCCTATCGAACTGCGTGATCATTTGTTTGATTGCCTTCAACGTGTCACAGGTAAATTCGATTGTTTCGACCAGCTTGCTTACGAGTTCTCACGCGATCGGTTGCAGATGAAAGTTTATATCCCGGCGGTGCTGATCGGCATGCTGACATACATGTGCTGCATGACGTATCAAATATTCATCTTCTGCTGGCATGGTAACGAATTGCATCTGCATGTGAGTATTTAAATCGATATTCTCATATATAGATATGCAAGAAACATGCATTTTTTAGAGTATACGTTTAGTCACAGCCGCCTATTCGAACAACTGGTTCTCCAACAGCGACAGGTTCAAACGCAGCCTTCAAATCGTGATGACAAGGGCTCATCGTCCGTTTACTTTGAGCGCCGGCAAGGTCATGTCATTATCTTTAAATACTTTTGTGCAGGTTCGTAGACTTTTATCAGACGTTAAAATATAATTTACTTCACTAAATCCGCTATAAAGATCTAAATTTTATATTACTTTTTTTATAGCTGGTGTAAAACATCGTCGCATTTAATTTTTAGTTGTACAAATCAAGAGCTGTAGCCTTGATATTGAAATAATTCACCTATCTTTTATTTTGAATTGATCTTGAATAACACCTACATAATCTAAATCTGTGCCAGTGGTGTTAAAACTAAACTACCTTAAATTTTAAAGCAGAGTCCTAGAACGTTTAAACGAAGCTAATAGTTTCCGTGTATTTCAGATAATGCGGATGTCTTATTCGATTTTTACAGTCCTTCAAGGTTCGGCTGCTTAAAGATAAATTCGCCGATAATATCGGATTTTGTAGCCATATATTTTCTTTAAAATTACAAAGAGCAACGAGTTAATTATAAAAAAGTTTTATTCAATAATGCATCATTATGTGTACACGTATAAAGTTTTTCTATATAAAAATATTTTTCATGATTTTGCATGTATCACCAGGACGAGAAAAGGGATTAAAAATTGTTAGCGTTGATAAGTCATACGATGTACACTTACCGTTGGATCTATTTGTATATTACAATATCTTTAAAAAATTAAGCAGCACAAATTTCTTAATTGATTACAGCGCTTCCACCATTACAGCGATACCTTGTCCACCGCCAATGCAAGCCGAACCGATACCGAATTTTCCAGCCTTTCGCCTCCTATAAAAAAAATACATATAGGTCAGCATATTAATAAAAGCATGCTTGACGTTTTAATTACGTTACCTAAGTTCGTGCACCAAGTGAGCAGTGATTCTGCTGCCGGAAGCGGCCAATGGATGTCCTACAGCAATAGCACCACCATTTACGTTCAGTTTATTCAGATCCAGGTTAAGCTCCTTTGCACACGCCAAAGTCTGAGCTCCAAACGCTTCGTTGATCTATCGGAAATCACATAATGCATGACGTAAATAAATACAAACTTAAAAACTATATTTTTAAAATTACTTCATATTAATTATTTACACATCTTTGTATTAAAGATGCCGCTTGATATATGAGATAAGATTTTTACTACATAAATTGAAATCTCACTTCGACAAGTTCCACATCATCGAGTGTCTTGCCCGCAGCTTTAAGTAAGTTCCTGATTGCTGGTGCCGGGCCAATCCCCATAATACTTGGTTCCACACCGACAACGCTGTACCCCACCAAACGTGCCAATGGTTTCAAGCCTTCGGTCTTGACAGCTTCCTCGCTAGCCAAAATAACAACGCTCGCTCCGTCACAGATACCCTGAGAAACAAGAACAGAAGTTCATTAAATCCGGAAGGATATAAAGGTTGATATAAAAAAAGATTCTCTTTGTGAAATAAGAAGAAAAACAGTCTATACCGATGCAGAACCAGCTGTGACTAATCCATCTTTCTGGAAAACTGGTTTCAGTTTAGCAAGGGTCTCTAGCGTCGTTTGTATGCGCGGATGTTCGTCTACGCTGACAGTCGTATCCTGCTTCTTAACTTTCACTTGCACAGGCACTATTTCTTCTTTGAAATGACCCGCATCGTTGGCTGTAATGTTTATTTCTTAAATAGACATTTAAATTCTACACTTCCAATTTACTTAATTAGGAAAACGATAATAAACTCGCAATTCCGTATTCTATTTATTAATAACAATTTCATAATATGTAGGATTTTATCGATATCTACCAGCTTTCCAACGTTGCTGACTATTCAAGGCAAATTGGTCGACCTCCTCTCTCTTTAAATTGTACTGTGCACCGAGTTTTTCCGCCGTTATACCCATGGGCAAATTGCAATAGGTATCGAGTAATCCAAGCCAAAGTGAATCTTCGAATTCATACTTTTGTCCCAAAGCAGTGCCATAACGAACGTTTCTCACAACAAAAGGTGCTTGGCTCATGTTTTCTGCACCACCCGTCAAGACAATTTTTGAATCTCCCATTAGAATGTTCTGAAATGGAAACATATATGTTGTAGCAATGCTAGTAACTTTCTCACTGTGGCAAATTATTATTTGATATATTGCTGCAATCTGTTTTACACTTTCGGATAATTATATATATGTCGTAAATAAAATTCCATTTATTACACTAACAACATTGTTCTCTCTATTGGAATAATATTATTCTTTAGTTATTCTTTGATGATCTCTCTAAATTGAATAAAATTTTTAGAAAGCTATGGAATCTCTGACCAACCTGAGCCCCACTGACAATTGCTTGGAAACCAGAACCGCATAATCTATTTACGCTTAGTGCTGGTTTTTGTAATGGGATTCCTGATTTTAACAAAGCGTGCCTTGCCAAGAAAGCACCATCAGAGGATGAATTCTATAAAGGTAAAAATACGTCAAATTAAAAATACGTCAGCTTAATCATAAGACCAGCTCATAATTATATAAATGAAAACACTTACCGCTAAGACATGTCCAAATACAACGCTGTCAATCTTCTCCGGTTTTAGGCCTGCTGCCTGGATTGCGGCAGTTGATGCAACAACTGACAAATCAGTTGCACTTTTGTTTACAAACATGCCTCCCATTGTGCCAAATGGAGTGCGCTTTGCAGCGACAATGAAAATACCTGTGGCAGAACATTTTAAGGAATTAGAATGCAGTAATTTATTTTACTTTCTTGTCTTCTCTCTTACATCTTGATTTTATCCATTAATCTTCCATAGATAGATTACAATTATCATATTTATGTGTGCTTTACTTGTGTGTGAAACATTCGATAAGCTTGCAACGCAAGGAGAATATATTATACACCATTTTGTCCTTGAGGCACTACTTGTTTTGTTTTACAATTAAAATTAGATTAAAAGTGATTCCGATTAAACGCCGTTTAACTTATCGACGATAAATTTAATTGACAGAATCGTTTATATAATTCGTCGTCCCTGACCTAATCTTTTCTTCCATATGTTAAACAATACAAAATTAATAATTTTATCCGTGTTAACAAAATAGTACAAGTATTATCCAACAAATTAATCACCGATTAAATTAATCGGAGTTTGATCGAACTCGCTTTATGTCCAAAATATTAACTTGTCAGGCAGACGAATTTGTTTTTGAGTGAAGGGAAAGAGCTTCCCTTATGAGTCTTGACAAATGCTTTGAACTCTTTGAAGCATTCTTCTTCTCCTTTTTTTTAATGAAGAAAGAAGAAGAAGAAGATGCTTCAAAACATATGTAGCATCAAATGGACTGCAGTAGTGCAGCCTTAATTAATTGATTATCGGGGTAATGCGCATAACAGAACATCTTCGATCGAAGATTTAGATGGGATACAAAATTGTAGGTGTACCTTTCGTTACGGCCGACATCGTGGCGAGTTAATTACTGCACAAATCACTTTTAGAACTGTTACAACCGGAATGTGACGAAGACCCGATCAAAATCCAATCATATACCCACTCGAGGTTCAGCAAGGCTCAAAGTCCACCGACGTGGATAGCGACGAATGCGTTCAGCCCATGCCATGCTTATCGAAATGTTTCTGCTGTATCATGGCGTTGGAAGAGGGGAGAGCCGGTGGAGCCGGTGGATTTTCAACATTTGATCTTGTCCTTCTTTATCACGTCGAGCATCTTCATTGATACGCGAGATTGCATCTATTTCTGTCTCGTGCAGGCACCGTAAATTTCACACATCTTTATACAGTGTGTGTCCAACAAGAAGCAACACAGGGAGCTTTTCAGCAAGCGACACTAGTCGACACAAACATCGTTCTATCTTTCTTTTCTGACAATGAGTAACAAAGATAAAACGATACTTGTGTCGCTTGCTGGAAAGCTCTCACATTTTTATATTAAAAATTATTCTCCTCGAAAACCAATGCAAATATAAAAATGATGAAATGTTCGTCATAGCTGTGTATTTTTTTTCTTTTCCATAAGGTATTATCAGTTCGCGATAATAATTCGGCTACTTTATTGATAATTAAGTGACTAAGATACTTTTGTAATAAATTATTTATCTGTTACTGACGTATTGCATTTGTCGTCAGTTCAATATATAGAACATAGTCAAAGGTCATGTTTTTCCGTTATGTCTAGTCATCCGCTTTCAACAATCGTTTTTTACAAATTGTTCCTTTTCCCTTTAAATAGAGAAAATAGCATAAAACAGTCTGTGCTGCAGACTCCACATTCTTGCATTTGTATCTCCCGGAACAGTAGAAATTTTATTTAGATCGTACGACTTTTATTGTCAGAATGTACATATTTCGCTACAAGAAAATTTTCATATACATGCAGCTTTTGTTACAACTGTGAGTCTTTAATTTACGATAGGTACAGAGATTTGATTTGTATTCGAGTCTTACAATAAATCTACCTCGCTAATGTGTGTACATACTCGGGTATAGTTGCAGGATTAATACAATGTGGGAAAAACGTCACTTACCTGAGAAAATATTTTCTAAAAGAAATATTTCGATCAAATGTTTAATATTCTTACGTTACATGTTACAACACGTTATATCGATGATGTATACATATTTTTTCACGCGACAATTCCTATTTCAGTCCAAGATATACAATTACATTTTATCATGTTAAGATTACGTGGTATTTACAATAGCTGTTAATTTGAGTGCTGCAACAACTCTTTATTGCAATTCAATCGAACGCAACCATCGACCATCTCCTTTTCAACGTAATAATTAAATTGGTAGAAAATTATCAGCATGAATATTGTTGTATTTGTGCTGTTATCTTATTAATAATCGTGAGCATGTAACGCGTGCTTCTCACCGAGATTTCTGCAAACGTCTACTTAAAAATATATAGTTTCGAGATAGTTACTGACAGCTTTTTAAAAATAGTTATCGGTATAGCTACGGAGTGCTTTCATTGCAAAGTAGAAAGCGATTTTCAGTTTTGGCACATATTATATTTATTTAAAAAAAAAAAGAGGAGACTTTCTTATATAGACAAGTATTTAAAAAAATGAACAAATTAAACATCGTGATGCTTCATCTATTTTTTGTGCAATCATTATAAATAAGATATTTCTCGCAGAACATAAATTATTACTACGGGAACTTGCACCTGTTCGCGTGCATACATAGACAATTGTACTTATCAAACTCCGTGTGTCTCGATTCTATAAAAAAAAGAAGAAAAGAAAAAAGAAAGCTATAAAAATGTAGCGATACAATTTTACCTTACTTATTCTCACAACTTGAGAAGAGCGACAAGAAACAACCCGTTTAACATTTACGCTAAAGTAGGAAGGTAATGAATTGTGTAACAACAGCCAATTAGCAGCTACTTATTAGCTAAAGATCTTCATTCTGCTTCTTGATACTCGACGACACCGGCTTGCTTCGCGCAGTCCACTCCCTGCGAAGAAACATCTCGTCTTGCATTTTCCGCATGTTTTCTCAATCGTAAAGTACATGCGTATAATATAATCTCTAATCTTTTGGTCAGGCTTTACTTACATCTTCGAAAAACGTATGCATCTGTTGCGCTGCTTGCACCGACGAGAACACTGCCCTCAGAACTCTCCTCTCTGGAGGTTCCAAAGCGTAATCAATCCCGCTCCAAATACACTCCTTGCCTTCCACCTTCGTGATAATACAAGAATAGTGAGTAAAAGGAATATCAATACATTAGCAAAAATGTACGCAATTCCCTGCATATTGTTAATCTATGTCAATATTTAATTCCAGAAAAATATGAGAATACGATACAAACATTTAAGTATATAAAATAAAATAAAACAATAGCTTAGAAATTCGCACGTCTTGCATTACTTGTCGCGAAGAAAAAAGAAGCTTCATTTACGTTATTAAAATTAGCAGAAAAAAAAGAATTCGCAGTATATCTCATACGTATGAATACAAATATATCTCATGTGTATGAATACAATTATTACCCGCATCACTGTATCCATGCTGATGATGGTGTTGCTCGCATACTCCTCCGAGTCGTCAAGCTTCAGAACGATTCTTTCCGCGTAGATCTCGGAATCATAATAGATTGCCAGGTTCCCTAAGCCCACACTTTCCCACTTGGTGTCGTTAGGCCATCTCGCGAACACAGTGGCACGTTTCTCGATTATAGGAATCTCATGATCGTCCTCTTCGTCCTCCTCCTCGTCCTCTTCTTCCTCCTCTTGCTCCTCCTCTACGTCGTTGCCTCGGTCGTGCTCTTCGCTGTCTTCCGTTTCGCCAATGCATCTTTCACCTATGTAAATTCAGATATATTTTCATGTGTTATTGCTTAAATTCGATTAGAGTTACGTGTGGATTTAAAAAATTAAAGTATGTATACATACATCTTATTAAAAAGCATGCGATATTTAACACTCGTAGCAAGTCTTATGAGTGTCGTAAGACATAAAATATCAGATAGCATTATTTTGTTTAATTTCGAAACATACATATACTCTCGTATGTATATTATCTCGTTTTATATAATAGATAGGTACGATAAGTGTCTTTTATTATATCTTCTATTTAAATCCAAATACAACGTACAAACATTAATTAATCGTCTGCGTATATCGAAGAAAAAATGCTTAACGTTGTGCAGGTAAAGCAGTAACGAGTACAATCAGCAAACTGTAGAAGCGTTTACAACTTAATAATCTCATGAGTTAACTATTACCTTCAGTAGTTCTCTTATCACGTAATTCTTGTTGAACGTTATCAATATGCGCCTTGAATTGTCGAGCTAGATCGGGCGATTTGAATTTGACTGCTAACTGTTCGACGCACGGTTCCTGCTCGGCGTAATTCATGCCGGCCCACATCCAAGCCTGGTCCGACGTGGAGAGCGGATGGAACTCTACGTCGGAAGTGATTAGGAAGTTGCAAACGACCTTGTGTACTTGTTCCCGGCGCAGCAGCAACCGGTAACTGCCGTGGTCCGCGTGATGCAGGATCTTCATCTCGCCGACGCCGCGCTCCTTCCATTCCTTCGTAGCATTGTCGTATCTGTACAACTTGGCTCTGTGGCAGAACACTGTAAACGAATAAAAGAACAGGGCATGAAGAGCAGAACTTAGAAAACAGTCAAATAATCTCAAAAGTAAACGACAATATTACAATCTGTTCTTAAACATAAGTTGTCTTATCGTTACTTGTATTTACTTAATGAGCTGAATAATTTTTAGAAAAAGTAATGAATGAATGTCTTGTTGCATATTTTATTACGTTTGGCTCGATATGTTAGATAAATCAAACTTTATTTAACATTGATTTTCGTCGCGGAATATAGAATTCTTCAAATAAATTTTCCCGAAATAAAGATGAAAGATTCCAATTCAAAATAAGCGAAGATATCTAAGGCTACCTTTCTCCTCATCTTCTTCGCCAGTTCGGACTTCGATGGCATCTGGTAAAGGTATAATAGGTTCAAAGTGAGGATCGTGTTCCTGCTCATTATCTTCGCCATCGTCCTCTTCATTATTCTCCTTTTGCACGGAATCTTCATATGATTTGTTTACATTTGTCGAGCTATTGAGTGATGAAGCGGATTTCGAGCCGAACACCGATGATCCCGCACCAGCGAATGAAAAGTTAGGATCTGAAAGAATTATCAGTTCGAAATTAAACATACTGAAAAAGTTTTACGCAATCAAATAGAAAAAAATATTGTTGAAAGTCAACAAATTATTGCCGTGAAATAACTTTAGACATTCAATCTGATTCGCTTGAATAGCAATAGGTTCTTTAACGTACCGACTTTGAAGGCCTCCGGTTGCGCCGCCGCCGCAGCAAGCACCGAGAAAGACACGTCATTCACTGAGAAGATGGAATTATTCTCGTTTTTCTGGATGTCATCTGACGGTTTCGTGTCGAAGACAGTCGACGTTGGTGTTGCACCGAAAACATTCGTTATTGTCGTCGTACCGAAGACGTTCGCCGCGGTCGCTGCCGTCGTCCCGCCGAAGATGTTCATCGTCGTCGGTGCCGTTGTCTTGCCGAAGATGTTGGTCGTCGTCGCTGCCGTTATCCCACCGAAGAAGTTCGTCGTCGTCGTCGGTGCGGTTGTTCCGCCGAAGATGTTTGTCGTCGTTGTAGAGCTACCGAAGATGTTTGTCGTTGTTGTAGTAGAGCTACCGAATGGCAAAGTATTGTTGCTACCGAACGTCATCTTCGAGAAAGGCGTGGCGTTAGCGCCGAACACCGAGTTAGAGGACTGATTGGATGTGATCGACGTGGTGACTACGGTTGACGTCTTCAAAATGGAATTCGCTGTAGTGACAGTAGCGGTGGTCGTTTTTGTAGCGGTGGAAGAAGAAACGGAACCGTCACTGCTGCTCTCACCGAAGATCGACATTTTCGAGGCAACGCCAAAGAGACTCTTCTCAGAATCGAAAGTAGGCGTATATTCGAAACTAGGCGTTTTGAATACAGATGTCGTCGTTTGAGCATTAGAGGGACTACAGATCTTGAAATTCTCAAGCGAGGTATCCGTCTCCGCAGTTTCGTTGGTACCGAACTGAGGATTCATGCCGAACGAAAAAGTCGTGGTTTTCTTATCGTTGAACAGTTTCAGATCGCCGGTACCAAAGCTCATCGTGGAGCTGTCGAAGTTGGTGGAAGCAGCCGGAGACTTGAACGTCGCGGGGGATGTCGCGAAAGAGAATCCATTCTTCACAGACGCAGATTGTGTTACGCTCTGGGTAGTCTCGCCGGTACTCTCCGGATCGCTCGACGATCTCGAGACGATTTGCGATTGCGTTATCACTTTCTGTTCCTCAGGCACGGACTTCCTCGTCGAGTCTTGCCCAGCGTTGTCTGGATATAGCGCTATGCTCGGTTTCCTACAGCCTCTACAACCCGGACAATCTTCCTTTTGCTTGTAAGCGTAGAAGTTCTCTGGAAGCTGCAACTTTAAGGCGGCCGCTTTCTCTTCCGGAGTGACCTTCGCCTCGTAGATAATCTCGATATCCTTGACTGGTGAACTAGTCATCTTCGTCGACGTTTTCGTCGTGGGTTTATCCATCTTATCGCTGCTAATAGTGACAGCCGATATCCTGGCGTCGTCGACCACTCTTTTGAAATCCGCTGCGATTTCAGCCGTCTTAAAGCGGCAAGCAAACTGCATGTATTCAATCTCACCCTCGCTGTAATCCGCAGTAGTCCACAGCCATGTTTTCTCGTCTTTCGGTGTGAACTCTATGTCAATGGTCAACATATGATTCAGGCATAGCTTTAGTACATGGTCCCGACGCATAATCAGCCGCAATTTGCCGGTTTCTTTGTGACATAGCAGTTTGATGTCGCCTAATCCACGTTCCTTCCATTCCTTCACCGCGGTATCAAACCTGAAGAGCTTCGCTCGATGACTGTAGAGCACCTCCTCGTCCTCCTCGCCGGTTTTCACCTCGATCTTGTCCGGCAATGGCACGATCGGCGAGAAGTGGACATCTTCACTCTCCACCACCTCGTCCTCGCTGGTCTCACCGCCACCGCCGGGCGATTTAGCTGGTGACTTGGCCATAAAGTTAAAGCCGAAGGACTTGGTGGGCGAGCTCAGCTGGAAGGTAAACGGCGAGTCACTCGTGTTTAACGCGTAGCTTTTTATCGGCATACCGAATACGAAGTTGGTGTCTGTGGTCTCCTCAGGTTTGGTTGAAGTCACCGTCGCGCTATCATTCACACTCTTATCCTCCGCCTTCGGCATGCGAAAACTAAAACCGGTGCCAGTCGTTTCCTTGGTGGTTTCCTTGGTGGTGTGCATTACTTGGGGAATGCCGAAGGAAAACGTGGTCATGGACGTTGCGCCAGGGGATGCGTTCAGCTGGAAGATGTTGGCCTGCTGCGGCTTAGGCGGCTGTGACGGATCCTTGGGACTGTCGCAGGCGACGCAGTAGGCGTTTGTCCCGGAATTGACGATGTAACATCCCGTGCAGGTCCAAGAGCCGGCGGGCGACTTGAACAGCTCCGACAACGGTGGTTTGCCGGAATCGACGGGTTTGCTAACGACCGCAGAACCGCTCTTGTTCGCCGCCGAAGGCGACGGAGCTTCGCAGGCTACGCATTTCATGTCCGTGGCCTTGTTTCTAGTGTAACAACTGCCACACTCCCAGGAACCGGTTGGTGGTTTAAACAATTCCGACAACGGCGGTGGTTTCGTTTCGGTGGCATTTTGACTTTTGTTCTTGCTCGATGACGTTTGAGTCTTTTTCTCGAGCTCCTTCGCGACTTCGCTCGGACTACTGCCTTTAGCTAGCTTCTGCTGGCAGCTCGACACGATGTTGTAGAACTGTGTTGCTAGTTCCGGCGTACTGAAAGTCGCGGCGTGTAACGACCAGGTCTTACCGGGTTCTTTAGCATCTCCCGGAACGGTCCAATTGACAACTGTAGTGCCACTCTTGTATGTAAACGCCATATCCAGCGGAACTCCATGACTATAGATCTTGGAACTTGCGTCATCCGTCAGTAATACACGAAGCTTGCCAGATTTCACGTTTAACAATAGCATCAATGGTCCTGTACCCTTGTTCTTCCACTGCATAGTATTGACGCATTGACATTGAAGACTCGCTGTTCCGACAAATAATCTCTGCTCATTTTCTGTTTGCGGTCGCGTTTCATCGGTGGATCCCTTAGTGGCGCCGGGTGGCGGCAAACGAGGTCTCCTCAATGTTGTAGAATTCTGACCGGTTGTTGTGGGAGTGGCAAACATCGGTGATGCATTGGAGGCCAGGCTCGTTAGAACAGACGACTGCGAGTTCGTCGTCGGAGTCGAGGCAAAAACGAAGCTTGCAGATGGTGTTGAAGCGACGCTTGTTGCAGTAGTGGTCGTAATTTTCGTCTCGGCTTTACCGGTTGACTTGGTGAATGAAAATCCGCTGAACGGACTAACTTTCGGCGGTTCTTCGATCTTCTTAAAATCACTTGTTTCTGTGTCGCTAACTTCCTGAATAATAGGTTTAGAACTGAAAGAAAATCCTCCTAGTGTCGTGCTAGATTTTGATTTGTCCACTTCCGTCGTTGAACTTATTTTAGCTTGTTGTGTCGATTGTGATTTCTTGGACGCGTCTTTGTCACTAGAGAAAGCTTTTTCGCTAATTTTGGACACCTTTTCCGGAGATGCGAGTAGGCTAAATCTAGCCTGATCAAAGGACTCTTTAAACATCATCGCTTCTTCCACGGTTTTGAATCTGATACAAAGTTTCTCCAGCTTCACTTCCTCATCGGCAAAGTCATTAGCGACCCAGAACCAGGCCTTGTTGTTATTCGTCATGGGACTCAATTCCATATCGGATCTCAGCATGTGATTCGCGCAGATCTTCAGGATCTGATCGCGACGCATCAGCAAGCGCACCTTGCCTTCTGTGTTGCGCAACAGTTTTACGTCGCCGACGCCGCGCTCCTTCCACTCCTTATCGACAAAGCGGAACAGCTTTGCTCGGCCGCAATATAAAGTGTCTTCATCCTCTTCACCGGTAGTGACTTTCACCTTCGCGGGTAATGGTATGACAGGCACGAAGTTCGGTATCGGATCGTGCTCCTCGCATATTTCCGTGGATGTATTCGGTGATTCAACCGGCTCGTAGATAGGTTTGGTGATATCAGTCTTGTCGTATATCTTACTACTAGTAGCATTATCTTGACCGCCTAACAAAGAACCACTGCTTGTCGTATGCGTCATTGTGACAATAGACGGTGACGTTGTTAGATTGGCGTACATCGGCGGCACATTGATGCTGGCCGGGGTTACATAGGTAGAGGTTGGTGGCAAGTTGACAGTTGTTGGTATGGTTGCTTGCAAGGGCATGGGAATCTGATAGCAATGCGGCACATTGGAAGATGACGATTTTGTTGTCGTCATCGTCGTCGTTATGGGCGTAGTGGGGAAAGTGATGGCTGCTCCACCTTCTAGTCGGTACTGCGGTGGTATGGTGACACTTAGAGTCGGTTGAGTAGACGGCACCGTGGTCGGTAGCGTGTCAGATGTCGTGATGACCACGTTTACAGGAGGTGCTTTGTTCACAGGTGCATCTTTAATAATCGTCGTGGTGGTCGTAGCCGTCGTTGCTGTCGCTTCGGGCTTGGTCCGTGATGGTGTTTCGATTTTCTGCATTAGCGATATCTGCAACGACGGATTCGTCACGACTGTCGGCATAAGATCGGGCAGCTGCGAGGAAAGCGTCGGTGCAAAGAGACCTTGTTGCAGCGGATTGTCCGGCACTTTTGTCTGATTAGGATATAGCATTGGCATCGGATAGACGGTGTGCGGATACAGGGACGATATGGTCGCCTGAGCGTTTGGGTCAGTAAATGGTAATCCTCCCTGATAATACTGGAACGCGGAAGGATACATTAATGACGAGTAAGGGTGCCGAGCATGTTGCGGGGGAAATATGTTACCGGAAATCGAGGACACTGGCACGGTCGGTTGATTCGAATAGGATAAATCGACATATTCATCGTCGAGGAAGTCTTCGGAATCAATAACAGGGTTCACATTCTGTTGCTGCTGTACACGCTGCTGCTGCTGCTGTTGGTGCTTTTGAATCTCTTTGCGCGACTCAACCACTTCCTTTGTTAGATTGTCCACTTTGTCATTCAATGTCTTCATATGCGTCATCATGTTTTTCATTTGTTCCATCAGGTCCTGTATCTCGTTGTCCCGGGACTGCATAATCTGACGTATCTGAGCATCGAGACGCTCCGGGCTCGGACGTGCCTCCGCGCGGTTCTTCGACAGATTCAGATGATCCTGCAACTTGCACGGTGTACTGGCATGTTTCGGCGTACGATGAGTGTTCCTCTGAGGGGTGCTCAACATATTCGAACCACCGGTCAGCGTCGTCAGCATCGGCAATGTCGGATTTGTGACATGATCCACGGCACTGGGAGGGGGTGAATAACTCTCGTCGGATATACCGTCGTCATTCCTACTTAGTTCACCCCTGCCTAAATCTGGATCTATCCTCTTCAACTCATTTTCGATATCAGTGATGTGAGTGCCGAGCTCAGAGTTCAGCGGATGTTTGGGATTCGTGCCCGGACTACGAAGTCGGTCGAGCGTGAGGTAGTAAGAGTTCTTCGCTTTTGACAACATTATGATGTGCTGCGATCGCATCTCCGACGTTAAACTCTCCCGAGGCGTGGAATTCACTATTTCGTCCGCGAAGATTTTGTAAATCTGTGCCAGCTGAAACGATGCTTCCGGGCACTTAAGCGCCTGCAGCGCGTCGATTGCCTGCTCATACTGTTTGTCGCGTACGAGTCGTTGGGCCAACAGCAACTTGCCCTCCTCAAGAGCGTTCGTCAGCTCGAAATTGTTCATTTCTTTGCCCTGATAATTGAATAATTTCGATGGAGACATACGTAACGTTTGATTGTTCTGCAGTCTCTCCAACAGCGGTAGAGCGGCGGTCCAGTACAGCTCGGAACGTGCCTCCCATCTAGAGATGTAGCCATTCGCCTCATCTTTCTCCTTCATCGTCTTCGCACGATAATGGAACATGCGCGCTAGATGCACCAATAACACTGGATGCATGCCATGATTACCGATGCAGCGAATGATTTCCAAACCTTGTTGCAATTCCTGTCGTAACTCACCGATGTCACCTTCTACATCTCGTTTGGAGTACATCTTATATGCCGCTGACCACCATTTCTCCTGATTACTAGTGGACAGTGTCGTGGTAAGATCGATAGGCAGTGTCGGCAGTTTCTCTGGATTTATGAAGCTACCGAGTTGCTGTTCTTCCAAAACGGCGGATGAGCAGAGTATTGCCACGTTGAGGAACGCATCGATATCGATAAGACATAGGCTGTCGGGTGCCGCCTGATTCGTATTGAATACCGAAAATTGTAACGCTGGGAACACACGCGAGGTCTGATCCGGGTATGGAGCGTCTTTGTGTTGAGGCCGATTTTCCATCCCAAGCCAAATTTGATGATGCAATGAAGCAGGCCACACCTCTTGTGCGACTGCAAACAAAAAATTAAAATGCCTCTATTGTATTTTTCTTTATTGTAACATTATTGTTTTCTATTGGTATTTATTTTGTAGATTGTTGCAGTTATTGCAAACTTAGGAGTTCTAAGTAAAACTCATTTATTACTTGTTTGTTATTTAATACAAATTCACACACAAATAGTATTTATTATAGTATTATTAATAGTATTTATGTATTGTATGCAAATGGATGGATTACGAAACAAAATGTTTGACTACCCTTGCATATTTCAATAATCAAAATGTATGAAGATTAATAAACGTACTTTGGCTGTAAGTCCTTAGTTGATTTGCAGTGCATATACGTAAAGGTGGATCAGGAGCTGAATGACAGCAAAAAAATGAATTCCTCATATAATCGATATGTACCCTGATCACAAAAATTCTCTGAAAAAGAAATTGAACATTAAATGTACATCAGGCTAGCATATAAATTGCCAGAATCTGTATGAAATTCGATTTGTACCTGATAAATACGCTCTCTCCAGTGTCCCGTGCAAAATTTATCAATTCTATCCATCAGCTTTTTTATGTCATCCCTGGCATAATTTTGAAGAATGTAACCTAATAAAATAAAAAATAAAATTATTAGTAAAGGTGTTTACTAATAACAATTCTTACAGAATAATTCTCGGTCTCGGTCTCGCGTACCAGCTTGGCAACATCGATATGCTGCCTCCATAATCCATACATTGAATTGATTCTTAAATCCATCATCTTCTAGTTGTATGCGTATACGATTTTCTAACGGAGCTACATGTAACGCAGTCAACAACAGGGGCGAGCACAGTCTTCCCGTTTCGTTCCAACTGCCTTGCTCGCGTTTCGTTTTACGCAATAGCAAACATGCCAAATGGAAGTGCAATTGACCCCACATGTGCGTAAACAAGTGCTCCGTGAAGGTGTGTTGCTTAGAAAAGTTTTTCGACTTCATCTCATTTAGATTTTGATCAAAACTAGAACATAATGTTCGCTTCATGAACATATTATAAAGATAAATGCATATAGAACAGGCAAATGCAATTATTTTGTTTGTAAAATATGTGAGGTACATTTTATAAATATTATACATGAAAAATTTCAGCTAGGTTTATTACTGTTCCATCGAATGTCAAGTTAAAAAATACAATTTAGTTTATACAGATGTGTCGTTCGATATACTTACTTAAATACTGCCTGAGTTGCCTCTGGAATGCTTTTCTTCATTTCGCCACCTTGCTCCTTGAGACATAATCCCGCATATTTATCAGATACGGATATATAGAAAAACCAGAAAGACCAATCAAGGGATTTAGTCTCTTTACACTTTGTTAATAATTCGTACAGCAGCTGATACCATGCAATGCTGTCTCTGTGAGAAACAGTGGCCTCTACACTGATGGCATGTTCATAAGCTTTATCCAATTTGCGTTCCGACATGTAATAATTTAACAATTTGATACGAAGTTGCACGTCAGTCGGTCTCGCAGCCAATTCAGCTGGAAGATTTCACACATTAATTTCAAGTTTTTTAAACCACTCTATCAATATTAAGTAATTACTCACATGCGATAAGTGCTTCAAGATCCTCGCTGCTGTTGTTCGGTTTCTCTGTAGTCAAAAGCTTCTCTTTTAATTGAAAAACTATCGGGTGATGTGGAAATAGTTTGTCAGCTCTTTCTACCCAATACTTAAGTTTATTAACGTCCATTCCTATGTCCATGTCAACCAGTAGTTCGCATACTAATAATAAACCAAAAAGAAAAAGAAGATTAAATGTTATGAATGACATGAAACTACTTCAAAGAACAATAAGAGAAATGTAAAGATGCCGGCTTCTCACCTTTCAAGACCAGATCGTCTTGCCTCCCCTCGAGTTCAAGGGAAACTTTGTACTCATTAAAAGCTGCTTCCTTTTGACCAAGAGCCTCGTACGCTTGACCCAACAACTTATGCGCACCGGGAGAATTGTCTCGTATTTCTAAGTAATTAAATACATATCTCTTCGTGGATTCATAATCACCTACTTGATAATACAGTTTGGCAATATTGTAACAACGAAGATTTTTCTGTAAAAAGAATCAGATACCAAAGAGTTTTAGATTCAAATCCAAAAACAAATATCGTTTGAAAACGTATGTCACACACGTAATTTAATAATAAATTAAACTACATTGATATAAAATCCTCATATCTAGACAGGTAAGATTCAGATTACGTAATCATTGTTATAAAACTTATTAATATTAATTAAATACTTTGTTACTACTAATTAAACAAACACAATAACTTTTCATATTCTTATCTCAAATTATATCAAATATATTAATAAAAATGTTAGAGAAAAGAGCTAGAAATTTATTTATTAAACTCTGAATGGAAAGCATTTCGAAATTTCAAGTTACAACTTGTTTTTCATCGCAACATTCGCAGCGAAAATCTAGCTCGAAAAATAACAATCGTTAGGCCATCATCGCGAGGACAAGTTTGCGGCCGACGGTCGTGTCAGGTGTCGGGTGTCGGGTCAGGTAAACAATCAGCTAAGCTGGACAAGAGATCCGGGATCGAAGTTCCACGATAGACGGATCTACGCCGAGATATCAGCCGATCGACTGCCGTCGCGGTATCGATAGCGCGAGGACGTTTCCCGCGAAAATTCGCCATCATGATACGCTCGCGTGTATTCTCAGTCTTGCGTGGTCTTGCGTGATGACTGAGATGACTCAAGGTTTCGGTCCGGTGGATTGAGCGGCCGAGGCCGAGCGATCGTCGCCCGCGGTATCGAACGCGCCCGCTCGTCGTCGGCATTGATATCGGTCGCGAGATTCGCAAGCAGGGACGAGCCGGGAAGACTCGTCCGGCCGTTAGCCGCCAACGTCGGCAGAGGAAAGAGAGAGACGGACATATATATAGAACGTTGCGCGAAGGTAACCTTACCTCGGTCTCATTCCGCAGTTTGCAGAAAACGTGCTGCACGTGGCGGTCTACGTCCTTCTTCGAGCGGAACATGGTGTCGGCCGGACGGGATCAACCAGCCGTATTTTGCTTTTTCTCGCACCACTCGATCGTCACCAGTTCTTCGTCTCGCTACTCACACACTTCGAAGCGGCTCATGGCCCATCACGCGAATATCCGTTTGCAACGCACGTATCTCTCTTTCAAACGACACCGTCGAATCCAATGCCGCCAACCGCGACGATCGTTAACCTAAACTTCCCCCAGGCGAAGTTCAGGGCCGACAATGCGCGAAATGCCCGTATCAGACTACGGATTGGGATTGAGATTGGATTGAAATTTGACCAATCAGAGCAAAGTTTACTAAACCTGAGATCAGTTTTCTCTGTTCTGATTGGCCTAGTTTACATCGATCACTTGATAGGCGTATTAGATAGTAAATAACTAGTAAATTAGTTTGATTATTGGCTGATCAGTTCAAATATACTATTTGATACGCGTATCAAGAGATCGGTGTAAACTAGACCGCTCAGTGAACTGCAAAGTAACAATAAAATGTGATTGGTTTTTACCTTTGGAGCCAACCAATCACACTTAATTGCTACTTAAAAATATTGAATCATATGAATTTAGAGGTCTTGGTGCTGACAATTCCGATTAAATTAAGCTAATCAATTTAAATCAATCAGAGTTGATTAAAATAATCTTCAATCTGTTTTTAATTTTGTTTAATTTATTTTTCTTTTTTCAAAGTCAAATGCTAGGTCTACAATGCGAGTCGTAAAGTCGTGAGTCGTAAGACGTGACCAATCACGATCGAATTTGAGGAGAATAATCGACTGTGCGTGGTCAATTCTTACGACTGCGACTCACGACTTTACAACTCGCATTGTAGATCTAGCAAAAGTATACAATCAACATACAATCATTTCATTTTAAATAGTTCAAGTTGCGAATGTGGAAATAGAAATAGAAATAAATTTTTCAAATTTAAATTACATATTCTTTAAAATGACTTTATATTGTCCTTTTATCTAAAAACTACGTATATAAAGTATTTCTTGTGTGAATTTTGCTTAGAATAGATCCGGGAATAATATTGAACGACACAGACTAGATATAGGCTAAGTTGATAATCTAATTAAATTACCATTATGAACAATAAGTCGAAAATATTATTAGATATTTTAAATACCAACTAAATAACACTAATAATCATGAATAATCTGAACTTTCTTTGCAATAAACATTCAAATTATATGCCCGATTTTTACAAGTGAAAGATATTTCAGTCGCCATTTTGTTTTCTTATATTTGGTCTCCTGACGCCATTTTATTTAACCATTTCATCATTTAATACGCAGTTATTGGTGCAGTAGGCTGCAGGTAAGTCTTATATATATTCTACTATTTAGTCAACAAGAACTAAATCTTTAACTTGATTGTGTCGATGGTATAGTAAACGATTATTCTTATTTTGTTTATTTGTATTTAGATAACCATATTATATTCAAGATTACAGCGAAATAAGGTATATATAAAGTATTTACTTATCTAACTTAATTTTAGCTACGTGACATAACCTATACAACTTCAACCTAACCTATCCTAACCTAAATGCGATCTTCAATTTTTCACTTCTAGATTATATCACCTTGATATGTTACTTTCTATAACTTCAAAGCCATTTCTTCTTCCAAAAGCGTTTGATTATATTAATCCTTTTTCTCTCTTTGTAAAATTATTTTGCTATCTTCAACAATGTGTTGTTCTCTTCTTTTTTCTTTGCGAACAATAATGATCTCTGTCTTTATGGGGACCTAGGATCAATGTACCATTAATTTTTAGTAACAACGGCAATTTTTTATTATAACTTCTATCGCAAAAATAACAATTCGTCTTATTTCAAAAGTATATATACATAGTGATGTATGTACAAGTTGCTGTTTGTTAGCCACATAGTTGTTTCAGCTTGACTAGTCGCTTCGCAGGTTTGAAGGCGCTCAATTTCCATTTATTTATGTATCTCCGAAATTCTCGACTTGAAATAATTCAAGTCGACGTACATACCACTAAAAATCATAATGTGAATGGAAGCATGTTGATAAGCTGTTTGATTAGAATTAAGAATACAGACTATACAGAGGACTGACTAGCTCTGCTCGTATAAGAGTTGCCTTCTCCGCATTCCTTCTTTTTTTTTTCATCTCATCTCTCTATGAGATACACGTGTTTTACTTTAGACACGAGAAAAGTGCGCTTTTTGCATTCTCATGCGCTCGAAGGAAAGTGATAGCGGTAATTATTATTCTAGCTTTATTTTTGCAAGTTTAATCGCAAACTTTACAAAATTGTGACGTGTAGAATAATTTGGTAAACATGGGATCGTGTTCAGCGCGTAAAAGAACCAAGGGAAACGATTAGACCTTCGTTCTCGTGCGTCCTTTCGTTGAGCAATGCAATCGCTCAAGATAATAGAGGCTGGATTCGGGGAGCGCGCTATTAGCGCTATTTGCTTGTTCTATCCTTGTTTTACACCTGATGAGCGATAAAGACAGAATGATGCAATAGCGCTAATAGCGCGCTCCTCGAATGCAGCCAGAGAAGAAAAATCGCATTCGCGCGCGCGGGCGCGAATGTGAGTGTATGCGTGCACGAGGGGTTTTTCTTTCTCCTAAAATTTTTCAAGCAGGACGCAGGCGCACCGGCGAATACATGAAACTGCTTAGTGCTCCGGTATCGCGCGCTTCCTTTTGTTCTTGATTCTTCCTCGGCGTTCCTCCTGCGTTTATCGCCGCCGTGAACGTTCCGAGGATCCCAATGTCGAGAATCGTCCGGTAGAAATCGCGTCCGGTCCTCGGTGGTGAACGTTCTCGCCGAAGCGACCCCCGCGACGACGCACGTATATAGCTTCCTCGGCGCGGTGAGAGCGGTGAAGCGCGCGCGTTGGCGTGACGTGCTTCGCCATCTTGAGTCTACCGTGTCTCGGGTCTCGGGCGCAGAGTGCACAGACTGCACAGTGCACAATGCAGTGTGCACATCGCAGTTGAAGAGGAGGGGAGAGGACTCCTCCTGTCAATCGACGGAAGCCCCTTGTCGTTGTCGCCCTGTCGTGGCTGCGTTCGCGCGGTTTCACACGCGCGCGACTTCACGGTGGGACTTGACTGAGTTGACTCGTGCCTCGTGCGATCATCCGCGGAGCCGGGGCCGGGGGGTTAATCGACTCTCGATAAGGGTGCGAGTGTCGCGTGCTCGACCGCTCGACGGCGATCGACGATCCCTGGGATCCCCCCAGTCGGGGAGACTTGGCTTACCTTGGTTACCTCCGCGCCATTCTTCTCAACTCGGGTCGGTCAACAACGACGTTGAACTTTACGAGGGAGAGAAGGAGTGAGAGAGAGAGAGAGCGATTCGGGAGACGAGATCCTGGGAGAAGAAGGTTCAGGGAACGACATCGACACCAAGTTTCACGTTCCAAAAATGGCCCTCGCGTTCGCTCGCGACGTGACGGATACGTGACAAGTGTCGCGCGAGGTCGCGTCGCGTCGTGAAACTTCGCCCCCAACGTCCAAGTCGCTCTCCGCCCTCCGGTTTCGGTTCCTACTTCCTACGTCGTTGGTGTGACGACGGGGATTTTTAGCGGGCAAGCGCAGGAGAGAAGATAGATAAACACGAGTGATCGTGGTTGTGCCATCGTGTGACTACTGGTGACTACTGACTCGGCAGTTGGGAAGTCGGGAGTGCCGGAACTTCCTGGAACGCCACGATGTGCCGTGATTGAGTTTTGAGCCCAGCCCAGCACAAGCTCGCGGATAGCTCGCGGAATCGCTAGGAGAAGAAAGGTATACCCGGATTGCGCACGGCCACGTTCTGCGGTTGTTTTGGCATTTTCACGCTGGAAATTGTTGTCATCGTAAGTCATGGTTGCTCCCATACTCCCGTCGCGCGACGGGCGACGTGTCCCTCTAGCTTGAGCGAATAGAGAACGCCTCTTCGCAGTCTCGCATCTTGACGAGACGCGCACTACGTGATAAAATGTCACTCGTCCAGACCCGCCCTCCTGAGAGACGATCCCCGTGTACGTCGCTCTCGAAAGTCCCAATTCTTGCGGAACGTCCGAGTTAAATAAATACAATGATTCCGGGCACTTATGGTCTTACAGTCGAAATATTGATCTGCACAAGGACTTTACGACTTTGGCGTAAATGACTTAACGAATTGGCTCAACGGGGTAAAAGGTCACTAACCTGTACGAAATTCCGCAGGGTCTCTATAATTCGGCGGATGTATTTTAAATGGGGAATAAAATCGAGGACTTCGGAGGTATGAAGCTCTCGGCGATGCAAGAGAACGATAGAAATGAGGTAAGGGAATCTGGGAATCGAGTTTCGAACAATGCAATCATGATGGACAACGCTACTAATGATAAGTATGGAGAAGACAACAGCACATTAGAGAGGGAGGAAGGTTCTATGGTGTCCAATCTTCCTCTTCTGTTCGCTAACGGTTATCCCACGTCCCTGGAGAAAATTACTATGGTACATTAATTATACTGTTTGTACATTTTTTTGTTTTATGACATATATATATATAAAATTGCTTTTGTAATCGTACAAAATATTTTGTAATCCGAGAAGCTGTGTCCCAGGATAAATAAAACTATATTGCGCTATATTACCAAGCTACATTTTGTTTGTGAGTCAATGTGTCAACAAATACTATTCCACAGGCGCAACTGGAACGCTTTGTATTGTTTATGGTCCATTGTTCATTGGGCCATGACACCACTAAGGTTATCAATAAGCCTGAGTGGTGGCCTCAAGACGTTAAATTCTCAAGTCCGCTAACGAGACCTAAGAAGCTCAACGATGTAAGCAACCACTAAAATATGTCTCCGTCTGTGAGGCATCGCGTAACCAGCCAATCAAGCCCTGCCTTTCGAAAAGTGCTGATCCAAAAAATATCATTTTAGAACTGGATGGCAAACCTAAAGAAATTGGTTTTCCGATGTTACACGTATCACAGAAGCGAATATCTGTTACGTTTTTGTTCCTATCTAGCGCAGTATCCTCACGATGAATTAGAATACGTTAATAATTGGGATTCGACGACTAGTCTGTATCACAAAAGTACAGGAAAGCTACTAGTAACATTTCGTAATGAAAATATGGTGTGTACAATATGCGTGTGTATACATATACGTATACGTATACGTTTTACTGATGTACTGACGTAGAATAGTCTGACAAATACTCCTAGTTGTTTGCTCACTCCCCTTGATTTAATAAATGAAAAAAACTTTCTTCGCCTACAGCATTATGACAGAAAAAATGATAGCCCTCGAAGAACATTGTTATCTCATAATGCATCTTCGTCGGGCAGTGGAAACAAAGCGAGACAAGCCCCCATGATGGTTCAACCACCATGTGACGATATCTATCTTTGTGACAATTGCGATGCTGAATTTGTAGGCCTCGCAAATATGAAGGTATTAATATTAGGTGTATTGTGATTCGTTCTCTCTGCCGAAACTAAAACCAATATGCCATAAACGATATTTAACTAATATTTTCCTATTTGCATGATTCTCTAGGAGCATGAAAAAATATGCTGCGAACAAGAACATGGTGGTGGTAGTGGCTCGCGTTCGTCCACTCCAGACTTGTCTATGGTCGAACCTGAGCTACAACAGGATCAATTTCTGGAATACTTCCAGTTACAATCGAGTAAGACTGAATCTAAATCGTCCGGTGTGAAAAAGGCGAGTGCTCCTGATGGTAGTATCGTTAGACGAACATCTGGACGTGTTAGGAGTTCTCTTAACTTCACGAGATTCGCTACTATCCCATTCTCGTCGCCTGCCGGCATAATGCTAACAAAGAAATCTAAGGCTATGACTGAGGAAACGCAGCAAGAACGATTAGATAGAATAGAGAGGCATGTCATCGCGCCAATATTGAGCGATTCATCTAGACCAAGATGGCTGGACACAGAAGTAGATAACGATAGATGGATAGTGACGTACAAACAAAATCGGGATAAACTGACTGACCATTATGTACATCAATATAAATTTGTGAATTCCTGTAAAAGCAAGCCAAGTATGTATTTTACTTTACGTTTTGATATAATTTTTGCTAGACATAGACATACAAATTATCACTAAAAAAAAGAAAATAGAGTACTGAATATAGAGTATTGAAATAGGAATCTTTTTATATTCTTTGTTCTGTTTATCTAACTCTTTATACTACTCCTTTTTGCATAGAGCGATGCATTCTGCTTTTTGCATTGCTCTATGCAAGTAGGAGAAACAAAGAATATGCATGTTTGACTATACTCTTATAAATAGAGGAATAAAGATGGGACTGTACATTTTATTAAAAATAGTATTACATTAAATCTATTGATAGATTTTAGGAAGATTATATAATCCATATTTTCTCTTCAGTGCTGAGCATACCGTCGCAATTGCTCTACGCCACATGTCGACCTATTTACGTTGTTCTTACTCGACTGAGTGAGGAGCAAATTGATGAATTGAAAAAGGACCCCTCAAAATATCAGTGTCCCCAGAAGAGCATCAATGTGCGGAAAGTTTTATTAATGAGAAAAGCAGGGCCGGCTTGCAAAACGAAATCGAGAAAGACAGCTCACGCGCGAAACGCATCTGTGTCTTCGAAACGAAAAGCACCGCTGGAGGATGACGTAGATCCGACCGTTGAAGAAGAAGAAGAAGACAACATTAATACGTCAACTAAAGAAGCTTTAGTCGCGCTCGCTGCTGTAAAATCATTTATGGATAATTCAGAGATTACGAAACCAGCCAAAGACAAAAAATGTCCATCACGCACGATAATGTTGATCGATCTCTGTTCGTCCGATGAAGAAGAAAATGATTCGAGTACTCGCGATGAGAACAGAGATCCCATGAGTACCGCGGAGTCATCGATCGCAAAGTCTTTCTTGCGAAAGCTGTCGCCGAAACAAACTTTACTACGCGAGACCCTGCATTTACCCCGCACACTCATCGACAGACTGGTTATTGAATAGCGTATTAAACGAAGATAACAGAAATAAATATCGACTGTTAATATTTGGAAAAAAAGGATGCGTATGCTTTTCTCCGATTTTAGCACCGTAAATACTAAATCAATGTACAGTAAGTTATTACTTATTATTTTATAGGCGATGACTTACAATTTGTACATGTGTTATGTTTCTTATATTTATTATCCTAATTATTGATACAATAGTTGAATTTACATTAGGTTATCATAAGACTGTTAAGATTTCGCGACTTTATCTAAAAAATTGTATCACGAATAGAACGGATCGATCGGATCGATGTAGTCAGATCACATTCAATTTGAACTGATTTTGGAGTGTCTCCCATTATGTATAAAAGAAGAATGGGATAATAAGAATTGAGATAAAAGAAAAGTAATAGAGAAAGTACGGTAAAAGAATACACTGGAACGTTACATAATACTTTTAAACAATAAGCAATTAAAATTGATTTTTCAACTATGATTATGCAATGAGTCGTAGCAGTGATTTAATGCATCATTAAATTTACATTGTTGTTAGGTTTCCAAACATGTGCAAGTAGGAGATGATGAATAGTTAACTTTAATTGCTTTTTATTTACAAATTCCTGCATCTTCAATATTTGATTAGTTATTTTATCTCGATTGTTATGTTACATTCTTTTAAACTTAATAGGGAATACTCCCTAACCTATCATGTATAATTGTATATGATAATTAAGCAATGCGCAGCTTGTTATCTTGTGAAAATCTACTATTATAGTATTAATATAAGTTTTTATTCATGTATATAAATGGATAATTTAAGTAGAAATATTTAAGCATACAGTACGGAGCAAGTTATGTGAATGCACTACTTATTATGGCAAATATTACAAAATTTTACAGTATCATTGGTTAAAAATTAAAAAAAAATTGTTGTTTTATATACAGGTCCATTTTCTGCTAGGAAAGAAGTTCAGAGAGATTTTTGTCTCACCGTAATGCGATAATCCCATATAAGTAAAAAAAAATTTTGCATCTGTTTATTAAAAAATTGTTTATTATTCATGGGAAATACATGAATATATTTATTCGCAAGAGAAATACAGTTCATATGTTTAGAATACATACGTTCGTTTACAATTTATTCTTGTTTTTTCTTTGCTCCGAATATCTTTCCTAAGAAAAAGGAGAACAGTTTACCTTTCCAGTCCTTTTCGATGCGTTTCAAAACCAGTCGCTTCGTGGAAATGTTGTGAAGTGGGCCGAATGCTAACGCGACAGCTGTACAGGCAAGGCATATAACATTGTAAGGCATACTGAAGTCAGGAGTCGGAAGACTAATAAGCAAGGACTCTGTCCGTAATTGTACTAGATAATCATCCCTCGAAGCGTTAAAACTGTAAGTTTAATCATCGATAATTACTTCAATTGTCGCCTATTCTGCTTATAACAACGGAAAAATAACAATTGGTAAAAGAGAGATATTTGCTAAACTATATATAAACGAACCTTGAAGTAATTGTACTTCCATCGAGCGGAAGAGCGGTGTAATTTCTAGCTATGGGTAATAAGGCTGTAACTATAGCTGGTCCCATGTAAAAACCGTGATTAGCGTCCGGCGGATATTCCTGCCATTTGAGGAATAAGTAATCCATATCGATAGTGACTTTCGTTACTGAGTGTGGTGGCAGGCGCAGGATTAATTCTAAATAGTACGGACTTTTCCTCTCCCTTCCAGGTAAATACCGTTGCGCCACTGTAATAATACCATAAAATGTACTGACATTTAACCATGTTGTAGAGTTTTCATAATAATAAATACTTCTTTTGTAAATTTTAATGATCGCCTAAATCGTACGCACGTTTCACAATAGTGAATAAATTTATTAGCAGCTACGTTTACATTATTTTACATTTATTACTTTGTGTTTACTTACATGGACGAACTTGTTGCTCATTCCAGGTTATCGTAATGGAATGTAAGTAAACCAGCAGGTACCACGGAATATTTTCCAATAAGATTACATCTAACGCCTGCCAGTGATTGTTATACAGTTTAGTTACTAAACTGCCTCTTTCTTGGCCGTATCCTAAGGAATTACGTAATTGTATATGAATTTATTACTATGTGGATATATAACATTGATTAATAAATTCAACCTTTTAAAATTATTTTTCAAATTATGCATTATGAATGTATGATATATATGTATAACAAAGTGGATTTATTTATAAAAGCCTTCTATAGAACATACCGATAATATATCTATTCGCATAGAGGATTGAAGGATAATTTATAGCGTTACTCTTTGGTGCACTATGTACGGCAGCAATATTAAATATTCCTCTGCTGCTATGAGCCCTGATATCATATACCGCTATTTCATTTTGTTGTCCACCACGCAAGCTAACAACTTTTGCACTTGGCGGTGGTGTTAATTCATATATGTGATTCGTATTGTTGCCCGATATATCCACATAAATATTACTTAATGTTGCAAGCGGACATGCGCCTTTAAGACCCATTCCAAAAAATTTTCGTATTGACCAATCCTGTGCGAATCGGAGACGTGAATAATCGGCGAGTATTATAATTTGTAATACAATGACTTCATATTGATCGACTTACCTGATTTGTATCTGCCATTGTATCGTATATCAAGGAAACGGTTTGTCGCAGTTCTAAAGATGGCCTTGTGCAAGATGCGTCGCGACATATTGACCGAAAATGTATTCCAATGGAGTGGTAATTTGTATTGTGAATATGCGCAGAATTTAACAACGTAGCCAGACCTCTCTAGAAGAAAAATCAGATGTTTGACTAGGTAATGAATCAATTTACTTGTAGCAATATGGGAAGCAATGTGCGAGTACCTTGGAGTTGCAAGGCAACAATTTTTTAAATGGCGTTAGATTCTCGGTACAAACTATCTCTCTTGGTAACGATGAATAACGCAAGTGACTAGAATTCACTGGTCCATCCGTGACACCAGTGGGACGGAAGGTAAACTCTGGCGACATGCTATTGGAGGCGTCAACAAAGTTCAGAGATGCACAGAGTAATCCAGCTAAGGCGTTTGTGAGACCTTTCCATTCATCGTCTATGCTAGAAAAGAAAACTCACACGTTACATATTACTGTTTTTATAACTTTGTTTCTTACTCAATAAAATTTGTAACACAAGTAATCAAATTTATGTTTGACAATTCAGGCTACAGCGAGATATCGAAAAAAATTCAAGTCGTGATTACTGATCTCATATTCAATCACCTTATAATATAACTTCTGATATTTATCGTTTGTATAAAAAAAAGTATAAAACTTCAGGACTATATTTCTCACTTTGTTATATCCCTGTTAAACCAGGCAGTTACTTCAGCACCAGGTCCAGCGTCGTAGAACGGATATCCCCACTTTTGATAATTCCATAAGCCTTCCGTTAAAGTAACATGCAGCTCATCAACATTATGACGGCCTATGATCTCACCCAATCCCCTTGGAAAAAGATGCGAATGTTGAACTAGAATTATTATCATTTGTTAATAACAAATATCTCAAGCTTGTTCAGCAAAAAAATAATTTCAATTACTGAAATTATTATCTACTTCTTATAGGAGTAATATATAATAGCATGTAGGATCTTTTTGTAAAAGATTATATTAGAGAAAAATTAAGTATTAAATATTAGTTATTGTCATTTTTTTTATCATTAAATAAATATCAAGTGTGTAGAAAAAAATAAATAAAATTTGTCGAATACCAACGTGTTTCTACATGGTTCACTGTCTCCCATATCGTAGTAAATTGAAAGTAGGCATAGACGTGATTACTCGACAGAGGCTTCAGCATTAATTCCTCGTCAAAAAAGTCGTTATACGCATTATTAATATTATTACAGGTCCCGATACTAATCAGGCCGGTAAACAATACGAGTACGTGCGAGGTTATCATGTCGCTTTGAGGTTAGGTCGCGTCAACTGACTGCTCACTTGAATCTTGAATCAATTTATTGCACTTTCTCGCGCGGCGAGTAATCATTCGAATATGACATTTCAACGATAGAAAATCATGCTGTCCCTTAATCGGCTGTGGTCCAAGCCGAGTGTTTGTTTGGCGCACGTGTCACCCACCAGTCGATCCAAGAACTTCAAATCAGGGCTGTCAGCTGTGCAGTAAATTTCAACATAATTTACTGACAATTGTAATAATTTTATTTTTATTTGTTAAAAATTTTATATAATTATAGTTAACAGGTAAAAGATTCATATGTGTTATATGTATTACTGGTATTACTAATCATAATAATATAAATGTGTTATGACAGACAAGATTTTTGATGCGGATCCGTTCTTTGTTATTTTACATTTACGTGATTCAAGCTGAATGAGGTTAGATTGAATCGGACTCACCTGTGACAGTACTGACAGTACTGACAGTACTGACAGTAGTGACAGTAGTGACAGTAGTGACAGTGCGTGGCTATTATTCTCTTGCCGACGTTTCCGATAATCGTTAACGACGAGAATGGAGTCCGACGAGATCGAGGTGGCCTCGAAATCGTCAGGGACGAATATACGAAATGATAAGAACGCTGTTATCGACTACGACGAAGACAGAGTAAGGTTAGAATTAATTGTGTCCGAGGATTGAACGTTTACGAACTTGCGTGTCCGCGTAATAATTGTCGTAACATATACTCTTTAATCAACAACCGCTTTTTGCATTTATCCATTTGAGACATTCAGATAAATCAGATTTTCAAAACTTAGCTTACTGATACTTGTTCGTAAATGTTCAACACTGCGTGCATTTGTTTAAGGAGACCTAAAAGGAAGATTAAACAATTTTTGCTTCACCAAAGGACAAGCAATTGTTCTTTAAATTATCTTAGTTTGAGCCTTCTTTTAATAAGGTAAAATTGATAGTCAGAGGGAATAGCATGTAGGGAATATCATACTAGAAGAGCCATGTTAAAGAAGATTTCTTTTATTAACACGTTCAACGTTCAACGTTCAATTTTGTCATCAATGGCTTTGTTGTTTCAGCTGCACGAGATGACAGCGTCTTATTCCGAGATATCATTTGACTCGCAATCCTCACCACCCATCTCAGAACTGAGATCGCTTATTGATTCCCCGGACATTGACAGTGGAAAGTTTCTGGACGACAATTTAGATAGAATAGGAGGAACCGGTCACAGACCGGATCAATTGGATTTGAGAAGTAGGGATGACAGTCCGACAGAAGGTGACGATCTTGATCCACCAAGCTATCATAAAGCTATGGGTTACTTGCAACTGGAAGGAAGGGTAATGCAGGACGGAGATATGGTGTTGTTTGTGACGGAGGATCTGGAGAACAAGATCAAATTGTCCAGTCCTGTAACCAAGAAGGGAGAAACCCCGTCGTTCCCGGGATCTCGGAGTTCAACCCCATGCTTGTACAGGCAGGCCTTAACTCCGCAACTACCACCCCTTGATCACAATGTATTAAACGAGTTAGAGATGGAAGCTAGAAAAGTTGCAACTTCTGTGGACGCGCTGACTGAAAATTTAGCCGCGATTTTACAAAACGTGAGTCACTGGCCATACCGAGTTATATTCTTATTATATACGCCATGCGATTTTATACGTTTAAATTATTCGTTCTTGCTTCCAGGCATCGGCTCTTACAGTTGGTTGTTTAGAAACGTACAGAGATGCAGTGTGTAAGACGTGCGACGCTGTGGATCATAATATAAAGTCGATGTATCAATTAATGGCTAAATGCGAGGAACTATCCAAGTCGATGGGACCAATTTATAAGTTAGCAGAGCAGATGTGAGTATCAATTGTTGGCAAATATTTTCCTTTTAATTTAATCCAGGCATGTAAGAAATTTTTAATAATTACGGAACATCCCGAAACTTTGATCATAAACTGTCATTAGCATTCTTATGAAATTTCTTATGGAAGCAGCAAGACTTATTTATAAAGTCAATCAAGAGCGTCTAATTGTAAATTACGATCTTAATCTGAGAAGAGAGATTTCGTTTTAATCAAGTACTAACAGCATCTCGAAGGGTGAAAATGAGGGAGAAAAGACGAGAGGGATGCTCTTTACAGAAGAAGGAGAACGCGCGTGTTTATTAAAACTTTCTTTGCTAGATGCTGGATCAATTATTAATCTTTAGAGTATCTGAAAGTTACCATAACGAATTCTAAACTCAGGGGTTTCCTTAAGGGTTGTTATCTAGTCAAAAGAAAAATCTAAAAAGAGAAAGATGAAAAATTTTCCGCGCTTCTCCTTTCATTTGTCCTTTATTATGAAGATTAACGTAGTGAAGTTAACGAAAATTCTTATTCTCGGAATACCCATTGTATTGGTACATTAGTATGGATATTTATGAAAATCTGTTATATAATCTGCGATTATCTGAGCAGCAGTCAAGAAACAGAAAAAACTATGTTAACTAATTTCGTTGCGATGAATTGTCGTGAATATTGGAGTATTTCAAATATGAATTAGGTCATTTTTTACACGTACACACACATATACATTCTTAATTTTATCTTGACTTTCAGCAAGGAGATGAAGAGAATGCTGGAGCTGTTTGAGAGCGCGATGAATCTGTAAAGCAAGGAGATGCTACATGCTTATCACTATCACTATTAATTATACTATCACGCGCTTTTAGGTTTATAATGAAATGCAGCAGTTGTCATACGTTAATTTGTAATGCTCTAAAGAATATGTTGATGTAATATGACAAAATAGGATTACCTGCTGTACCTTGCCTTTTTAGAAAGCACGTGTACGTATATGTGTGTGTATGTATATAGTTAATTTAAAAAAGTTAAAAAATAATGTTTATAGTACAATTATCGTTAAATGATACGTTTTAATTTATACATATTGTGCAATGTTATTAGTTTTTCTATCATTATTTTAAATATACGCTGAAAAAATAAACGTTAAATAAAAAGCAAGCGATTCGATTTTGTTATGGTCATTCTCATTTGAAAGAAACAAATACATATTTAGTGTAATTTTTATTTATATAACCTGGGGTGTGTAAAATTGTAGCTTGTAGAGAACAAGGATTGAAATTCTATAAAAAAATAAAATGAAAGAAATAATAGCAACTCTTGAAGCACTCGTAACAACAAATGGGGGTGACAAAGTATACTGGCGAGTGGGAGGGAAAGAGAGAGAAAGAGAGAGAGGAAATTTGACAAGAAGCGTAAGGATGGGGATAAAACCGGGGGTGGAAAATGTTTCGGAAGGGTAGTAGCGACGTCTACTTTGTAACTGTAGACCAATACAGCGTACGGTGAAAGCGGCTCCGGATATCATATTCCAGGATGTGCATTAGAGGCGTTGAGTCGCCCGCGCCGTCGTAGCCGTCCCGTTCCATCCCGTATCCCATCGTCGGCGAGCAACTAAATACAATAACGGGATGGATGACTTGGAGGTTGATGTCGGGGGGTTAACGGCTTTCTCGACGGCGGCGAACCACTTTTCAGTCGCCTTTCTCGCCCCCCCGAAGTGATAGGAGAGAGGAATGGGGGAACGGGGCCGGGTTCTCTCTGCTTTCCCCTTTTTGCACTCGAGGATCTCTCTCTCTTTCTCTTTCTCTCTCTCTCTCCTCCAACATTGCCTCGCACAAAAGCTGATATCAACGATATCGCGGTCGTTTCTCCGGCCGAGGTGCTTCGTATATGCAGCGCTTGATAAATGGAAATTTTGAAAAGGACCCATTAATCGTGACTGCGAGCTGAAAAATTGAGTAGCCCTACGAGAGAGTGATCTATGCCAAAGGAAGTGATTTCTGAAAAACAGATTATTACTAGGAAATTTATATTAAAAGATTTTCGTTCTTTTTTAATTGATTGTGTTCATGATGAGCCGAGAAACTATATAATTATGAATATAATTTTAAATGTGTCAACTTTATTATTCCAAGATAACATACATGAGAAGAGGAAAATCTTTCTCCCCTTCTCTCTCTCTCTCTCTCTTTATTAGATTTATGTTATCTTTATCGTATTTATTTACTGTTGTGATATTTTTATTGCATTTTGATTCTTTTTATGTTCTTTTAAATTATATGGGATAGTTCCACTCTCTCAGTATTACTCGATTGGGTATCTTAATTGACAAATTGGATTAGTATGAGTTTTTTAAAAAGATAAACAGCAATAGTATACGAATCACGACTCTTATGCTTCGATGATTTCTTTTCTTTTAGTTTGTCTTATCGCGAATGAATTTTTAGAGAACTTGTGGCTCTATATATAGAACCACAACGAGTAATTGCACGAAAAGGATAGTAAACTACTAAGTTGATTAAAGTTTAAATTTAATTTAAACGGTTCTTTTTAATTCAAAGATTTGTTTCTTTTAACTGTTTACACGATTCTTTTCAGAACTACCAAATTATTTAATACAGGAACGCTCGTGCACGCATAATTTTGTTATCAGTAAAATAAGTTGAACTTTGAGAAGTTATTTTTTCAATTCTATACGCTTATTCTTTCCCACGTTTCTTTCTATTATATTTACACATTTTTATATGAATTTATTATACTATATATGTGTATATATCTATCATTTCATTACTATTTTGCTGCAGAGACGTTTTTTTTTACGCACCGCGGAGGCTAGGCGGTGCACCACCATGCCGCTATAGAACGGCTTTCACGTTTTTCCCATACTCTGCTTCGTTTGAAAATTCCGCATTTATCTATTCTCGACGCGGCACAATGTCAGCGAGGAACGAGTAAACTGGTTTCGCGTCGTGTCCCAGCCGTGCTCATTGTAGACTCGGGCTGTAAATAATACCCGGCAAAAAGCCGGGCCCGGTCTGCCGCGTCGCGTCGCGACGCGCGCCTCATTTAACACATTCGTCCAGCGGTAATTATTAAAGCCACGATGATTTTAATCCCCGGGAACGCGCCAGAGAGGAGAAAAAAAGGAGCAGCGGGCTGTGCACAGCATGTACTGTGCCGGTGGCACAGCTCTGGAGAAGGTTCTCCCCCAGAGGGTGCAATCTCCAGAACTGAAATAGGGGCAGTTGAAATGGTGCAATTTACATTAATGCCTTACATAAACTCATAAAAGGATGTAATACATGTTGAACTTGAATCCATTAGGGCTTACCTTTGGAATTCCCTCTTCTGTCCGACTGTACCAATTTTTGAATTTTATAATTTTATTGAACCGCTTAGTTTTTCTTAATTAAATAAATGCAATTGACTGCACGCGAGATCACGTATTAATAAATATCTGATTCGGTACTATATCAGTAAACTGAAAAGGAGAGGATTATGCGATCTCTCTTTCTACAGTTAAGTCTCTAGCATTTAGTGAAACGCCATTTCAACAAATTACGAGATGTGGTCGCGGGGTACCGCCAAGGTGTCAGACTCCGACTCCATGCGTCATCATAAAACGAAAAAATTATATAACTACTTGCGGTTAATTTCCTCGAGCACGGTAAAATTAAACGTAGCGGTGGATTATGTCGCCTGATGGCATCGACCACGGCTCAAGTGTCTCTATAAATGCACAGAGTGAATGCGGGTCTGTGAGAAGAAGCTGGGTAGCTTTTGCTGAAGCAGCCGCTGGCAAGTGGCCTTGCATATCCACGTACAGAACTCTCTTTTTCTCGTTCTCCTCTTTTACTCTCTCTCTCTCTCTCTCTCTCTCTCTCTCTCTCTCTCTCTCTCTTTCTTTTCTCTAAGTAAAGTGGTGCTGCTGCTGCTCGGCTCGGTCGACAATGTGCCTTCCAAAGGAAGAGAGAAAGATGAGCGTAATGACTAAATAAAAGATGGGACGACAGATAGCCGCTCCGTTTATGTCAGCTTCGGCCTCCACATTGTGCGTGTGTCGATTTGGCTTGGTTTCGTGGCCAGCAGAATAAAATCGCGTACATCATCTAAAATCTCTTTCTTCTATGTACCGAGGAAAGCTTATCACGATTTCGATTAAAGTTTAGATTTGAAGGAATGTCGCAAGGAATATTTTTTGCGAGCTAAGAAATTTGACATTTGAATGATTAAAAATCACATTTCCTTAAAATAAAAAAAATTCTTTTCTTCTAGATTTGATGTCTCGTTTAAATGCCTTCGACATATGTTTACCCTATATTTTAGAAATTAAAGCATCGCCAAGCAAATACCATAATTCCTACACACACACGTTATTATCAATACTCTACATCTGCGAGATTCAAGTATTGTAGCTCGGAGAACCGCTGATCGCAATAAAAGTGTATCATTAACGCGAACGCCAACCGTTGTGTTATTTGCAACTATCAAATCAGATAGAGGTCGAGCGAAACTGCGAGTTACGTCTCTCATCTTCGATCGTAAAGTTACTCATTTCACCGCTTTGATCATTCGCCGTTTCAGCCGAGAGACTTTCTTAGTAAATTACTCAGAGACGATGCGCGCGAGTGTCCTCCCGAGGGAGCTCGCCCCTCCGCCCGCCTGGATCTCGCCAGAAGAAGATGCGAGATGAGGGGAAGGCGACAGAATCGGGACCGCATCTCTGAAGTGAGGATCCGCAGGGGAAGGGTTTGAAGAAAATGAAACGAATGGAGGAACGTGACGGTCGTGGAACGAGTCGGTACACGCGTTTCCGAGCCTCGTCGCGTCATTCGCGCGAAAAGAGCGGAATCGCCGCGTGCGAGGAAGCTTGCAAAGACAGGCAGGGTGAGGACGAGTTGGTTGAGGGTTGGTGGAAAAAAAGGAAAAGGGGAGCGAAAAGAAAATCGCTCGACGGATCACAGACTGCTAATTAAAAAAAACTCGGCGTCGCGACGCCCCAACTCGCTCCCGCGCGAAAGGGTGGCGGCCGCGCTTCCCTTTTTGCGAGGCAGCAGCGTAAGAAACCTTTCGCCTTCTCCCTTTCATTTCCCCGTCGGCCTACCACCCTCTTTCGTTCGCCACCCTCTCACGCGCGCCACACACCTGTCTCGCCCAATAGCCAATGAATTACGAGAGCCCATCTCTCTTTTCCCGAGGAACTCCGTGTGCAGTCTCTCTTTCCTCTCACGCGTCCACGCAGACCGAGAGGAAGGGTAAAAATATAGGGATCCCGTGTATGTTGCGTTATCCTTTTCACACCCTTCTTTCAAAGGCTTCCACCCTTGAAGAAGAAGAAAGCAAAAAAAAGGATTCTCCCTTTAGGATCCTCTTTAAAGGGAAATCCCTTAAACCGATTATACTATATAATAAAAGAGGCGCATCATTTTTGCGCGAAATTATGACGTCGATCTCGATTACCGTGTATGTCAAAGACTGATGATTTTTGTAAGATATCCATGTATAGCATCATGAGGAGTAAAAATACTTTATTCGTTATTTGCAAAGTTGAAGGAGAAAGCAACATTTATTTAATCATGTATTACGTACGGAACTATGTTGAATAAAAATCATGTTACGTGACAGTTATACTTATATATTTATAGAAAACTAAAACATATTATTAGTTAATACATAATAAAAATATTTATTATATAAATGTTGTCATTATTCTTACAAATAATAAATAATCAAAATATTATATGATCATTAATAATTCAATAAACCCTGTTGTTTGAAGAAAAATATCTTTATCAATTATAAATTACAAATTACATTTTTCTTCATTATCTGTCGTTCGAATATAATTTTGCTCGTTTCAGATTTTTTACTCTAAACTCGGATCAGTAATACATAGGTATAACAACGATACTTCTCTTAATACTTTAAAGACAGTCTATTGGAAACTCATTTAAGAGATAATCGTAATGTAAAACTGTAGTATCTTATACTGCAAGAAACGCATATGTGTGTAAAACAATTAGGAAAATTTTATAAGTATATTAACAATAATAATGTCACACAATTAATTGATACTATTAGACACTGATATTTAAACATTAGTTATCGAATAAAGATTAATATAATAAATATCGTTTATATACAAAAATACATCATTTGGAGCGTTCAATTATTAGAACGAGCTAGATGCAATCTTTCAAGAAGATTACGAAATGTCCTTAAGTAATTATTTCTAACTAAAAAATTAGAATGTTATACAACTTTTTTTTTAAATCATTTTCAAAATTTATAGGAAAAAAGACGGATACGTTAATTGATAAACGCAACTTTTTAAAGGCTAATAATTCTATCACATAAATATTTTGGATATTTTGGTCCAATGATTATCAATTTTATGATGATTACATTCATAGAAAATAAATCTTAAAAATAGCTATTTATATCTGAATTCGTAAAACATGATCAGTTAGATATTGATAAATGAAATGTGACTCATTGAATCAAAGATAAACCTAGAAAAGCGGCTAGTGGAAGGAAAATTGTTACATACATAAAAATATAAGCGCGCAAGTATTTACAATATATATACATGTTAAATATAAAATATATGTATATACATATCACACACAATAAATATATATATGCTCACACACACACATACACATCCTCATTTAAGTGTGTGTATTGCATATGTATGTATATATATAATATATATATATTATATATATACATATGTATATATATATACATATGTATATATGTATATGCATATGAGCATGTAACATGCACAGTATATTAAAAAGTGCACTTCATAGTATTATATATACATATATTATATATTAAATATTACATACACACATACATACTCTCTTTTTCTCTCCCTTTCTTTTTCACATACACACAGATATATTACATTAAATGTGCATGCATGAGCATATATTACTTTTATTTGTACCCTATGTAACTCAAAAGGAAAAAAATTGTATATTATATGTAACTATTATTTATATTTTATACCATTTATGAGTAAGATATGCTCATCGATGCCTGAGGTAATTCTACTTTTCAATCAAGCGGAAATCTTGAATTTTTAACGCAGTGTGTCTATTAAATTTTTTTCAGTTATAATACTTCTATCTGTTTATCTTTATTCCATGAGTCTTTTTTTTATTATGGTCTAATTTATAAGCTAGAAAATAGCATTTCTTCTATTAAACACTTTTTTGCAATCGCAAACTGATCTGATTTCCGTCGTTTATACCTGTGTCGATAACCATCGTTCCTTGTTAAATATTAAAATTCCTTTAAGTATCAGGATTATTATGGTCGAGATAATTTTATTTTGCAAACAGTTGGGATTTTTGCAAGTTCGCTGTCGTGTCGTATTACGAATTTATTCAGCCATACATGGTCTACACGCTGATTTGTGTCCCATGATAGAGGATATGGATTTATCTGCCCCCACGCTCTTTCATAAGCTAGCAATTTTAATTCTTCCAATACGCACGATACACAATCGCAAAATCCTTTTTCTGCTAGTTCTTTTACTTCTTTCAATAACGATAGTTCCTCCTCCATTGTAAAAATTTCTTCAAGTTCCTCCTCGAATGTAAAAATGTCTTCAAGTGGGGACCGTTGTCGGTTCGTCGTCTCTTGAGATAATTCTGCTTCGCAAATAGGTGATAATTTTAAAATTTCATCTCTGTTTCTTTCTTCAAAGCTTTTCAGCCAGTCACATCCCGCCTGTTTGTCCGTATCCCACGACTCTGGATAATATTTCCCCATTTCGCGAGCTATTCTATAAGCTTCAACTGCTATTTCTTTCATTATGCAATTTTTGCAAATGCAATTCTTTTTTATCAGTTTTATGTATGTCAGCATCGCTTGTTCTTGCCCAAATGTAAACATTTCTTTAGATGAAAAATGTTGCTCACTCATCAACGCCTGAGTAAATTCTACTTTACAAATAGGCAAGAATAATTCTGTAATTTTATCGCTGTGTCTGTTTTTAAATTTTTTCAGCCACTCTGAGTTTGTCTGCTGATTTTTATTCCACGATTTAGGATATGGCCTTTTCTTTTCACGGACTACTTGATAAGCTAAATTTTTTAGCTCGTTCATTGAACAAGATACGCACATGCAAAGTGATTGTCTACATTTCGTTATCTGCTTCAGTAATGACACTTCTTCCTCCTCTGTGAAAACTTTTGATGTAGATACATTTTTTTCGTCTTCGTCCATTTTCTTTTCGTGGATTATTATAACTCGCAAATATTTTCAATACAATAAGAAAGATGATCTGTTCGTCGACGACTGGGGGTTTGTCGTCTTCATTCAGTAAAATTTCCAATTCTAATGTAGTTGCAGGATAACTGCTTTGTCATGTGTCTCAACAATAATTATTTCCCCTCAATTATGAAAATATTTCGAATATATTCCTACCGTGTGCACACGTTTCCTGTCCTGCGTCTACAAAGATGATTTTGTTTTACTTCAAAAATCAAAATGCTTCTTTATGTTTGCTGTATCTTTGGATGCTATAGCCTCTATATGAAAAAAAAAATTAAATAAATAAAAATTGTATCAAACTGTATCAAAATAAAAGTTTTATAATTATATATAAAAAGTTATAATATCGTAAGAGGAAAATCGTTGGATGTTTACAATATATATTTTATCCATGACTATGTAGGCACTCAAAGATATGGTCGGCGTCAAAATGATTCAGCTCTCGTTTAGTGGTTCTACTAACGCGTTATCTGACATTTGATAAGAGAAAACTGTTTCCTATTTGTTCTAAAAGACAATTTTTCCAATGGATATCGGATCCATTTGAAGGACTGTCCAAAAAGAGTGTCTCAACCATTTTAACACGACGTGTCACTGAGAGAAAGAAAAAGGAAAAGACAGAAAGAAAAACAACAAAACTTCATAAACTTATAATATATAATTATATTATAACTTCAGATCTTAATTATTTTATAATATGTATAAATCTTTTCATAGATATTCCTTAATGAATAATTAGAAAGATTTAAAAATGTATGAGATGTGTATATGCTTACGAGATAAGGCGGCAAATTAATTTTGCTGATCAGCTGAACGCAGCACGTATACGTATGAACAGACAGCGAGTGAAATGTTGGAAAGGTAACTAGAGGTTTTCGCTCGCCTCTGTTTATTTGGTATGGAGACGAAGGTTATTCGAATATAGATAACTAACGTTAGGATTGCTCTGTTTGTGTTCTATACCCTAATACATCACATAACATATATTTTGCTTTTCTATAGGAACGGTAACTGCTTGTAATCTTGAAGAAGCATGCGCACGCGGAGCGAGAGATTGACGAACTTTAAGGAACCTTCAAGTGCCAATTAAATCGTTATTCGCAAATTAAGTTTTGTAATTATGAGTGGGCTTCGAGAAGTGGTCCCGACGTAGAAGGGTTGGTTGGTTGATTGGTAGTTGGGGATTGCAACCGACGTAACTCGAACTTTGCAACTTCTCAGTCGCTTTTTGTACAACTTTTCTTGTTAAGATCGCGATTATAAATTTTTGACTCGAAGCCAAGTATTTCCGACAGACGTATATAACGACATGCACGATTTTTTTATAAAGAATTTTTAAAAAATTCATGAAGAATTATAGTTATTGGCATGTACGTGTATATATAGTTTTACAATAAGTTGTATTTATGGAATAAGGAAACCGTAAATGCATGGCTCCTGAAAAATGGAGAAAATTATTTTTATTTATTTTAGATAATCAAATATAAGAAAGAATTATCAAATGTCAGAAGTATATCGATATGTTGATATTGTAAGATATTTAATTATTATGTTTTCAAAAGGTATCAAGTTATCGTTGACAAGAATATGGGACAGTTCTTCATAATTTATTGATGTTGCAATATCAAGAATGCGGTTGTTTTCTTCAGATTTCTCGAATTTCAATTAATTTGTTTGTAAACGCTTAATTGATTATGTTTTCTATATCTTAATTAATCTTATGGAGGCGATGTCTCGGTTCTAAATCTAAATCTAAATCTAAAATGTTATATTAAATATCAACGCTTTGTTACTTCCGTTGGCTTCAAAGAAATCCGTGAGAAAAGCTTCAGTTTCGCGTTATGAAAAACGCATCATTAATAACTCGTAACATATATATGAAACATGTTAAAGCGTGTTAAGCCTCATACAAAACGTTCAACACCATCGCAGTCGCCCAGCATCAAGAGAGGATCAAAAAGTGTCCCTATCACGTCGCAACTGGGATATTCGACGAGCACGCGGAACGTCCGAGGAACAACCGTTGCCGCAACGTGAAAGGGAAAAAAAAGGAAACAGACAGACGAGAGAGAAAGGGACAGGGAAACAGCGGTCACGCCGGGTGCAGGCGGGATGCATTGTGCAGGTCGGAGCGGCGGCGGCGGCGAAGCGGAGCAGGGAGAGTCCGCTCGGTCCCTCGCATTTTCCTCCTTTTTCCCCCACGCTCGCGCGTCCTTCGCGTCTTCGCTCTCGCCTCTCGCCTCTCCGTCGCTCGCGGCAAGCCGCCGTCGCCGCCGATACCCCACAGAGTGGCACAGAGTCCCTTCGCCTTCGGTCCTATCTTCCACACGCCGACTTTGCCGCCTCGCTGCAACCGCCGCCGCGCCGCACGGTCGTCCCACGTTTCCACCGACCGCCTTTTTCAATCCGCTCTTTTCTCGCGGTGCATCGCATCGCATCGCATCGCGCCGCGGCGTGGCGCATTTTTCCGCCCCGCGGCTTTTCCTCGCTGAAACCGAAGAGAGGAAGCGGCCGTCGGATAGAAAACCACATGTTGCGGTTTTTCATGCCGCTCGTTCTCTCTCTTCCTCTCTCTCGTAACGCGCGAGGTATCTCCGACGTGCCCTCTCCTCAACCCCATAGGTAAAACCTAATGGCATTTTTTATTTCCCCGGCTATACGAGCTGGGCGGGTCTAATGAGAATCCGACAAGCCTTCTATACGCGCCGAGTCGATCTTTTCAGAGAAATGCGCTTTTTTTTTTATCATCGCGCGTTTGTCGAGCGGTTCTTCCTCGTGCAATTATTTCCGCGTTTAATTCACAAATCGCTGCGAGCTTTCCCCCGTCCCTCTTCGATTCTATCGCGGGCGTAAACTGCATTACAGTTTATTATTCGGTTCAACACGCGTGCGTTCGTCAATATCCCACGCCGCGTGTAAAAGGATCTTTTTATCCCGTTCGCGAATAAAAGTGTTATTTTATCAGAAAAAAAATGCCGATTCTTTTTTTTTGTACGACCCAGCCGAAAATGATCGAATCGACGTCGATTTGTGATATCGACGATGAATGGTCGCTGTCGGATACCGCCGCGGTCGATATTTTTAATCTTATCATAATTGTTTTGAGCGTTCTGTAAAAAGTTACAATCAAAAATACATCACGTCGATATTGAATTGGCCGCGTCTAAAATCACAAAATTATAAATCAATACCGACATTCGATATCGGCCGTATAATCGATGTATCGACGTCGATTCGATCTAATCGTTTCTAGCTGGGAACTCTGGGCAGTGACGAGAGAGCGAGCGAGAGAGAGTAAGTACTGTCGAGAAATCGTTCCTTTTGTCTTTCTTATTTCTCGATTTCGACAATTTGCTACAAGGATGCCAAGGATGTATCGTTATAGCAGCAACTGTAGGACACATTGCATTCAAATGCTTTCTCCTCTTCGCTCCTTCCTTCGTTGTCTCGGCTAACATCCTCTTACGTCCGTTTTGCTTCCACGAATGGAAGATAGCTCCGAGCTCCGAGTTCCGAGCGTTCCCTGCTCTCCTACGTTTCTTCCTCCTCCCTCCTCCACCACTTTCCGTTCTCCTCTCTCGTTCGAATCTACGCCTATTCCGATTTCGGAATTGTCTTCTCTCTCTCTCTTTTTCTCTCTCTCTCTCTCTCTCTCTTTCTCTCTCTCTCTCACACACAATCTCTCGCTTTCTTCTTCGCGCCGCGCTTGGATGGTCACACCGTTCATGCTCCATTGCTCTTTCTCACTCTTGAATCACGCGCGGCCGTCTTCGTCGCGCGCGCGCGCTTACCTTCTCCCTCTACCCCACCTCTCTCGCTCGCGCCCGCGCTCGCCTGCGCAGTGCTTCCCATTCCATCGTGCTCGCGCGGCCGGCACTCACTTCAGTCCACATCGAGTCGTCGCGCGTGTTGGTCGAGATTCTTTCTCCGCTCCGCTGCGGCGTGTCGCGCGTCGTTCGTTCGCCCGCTTGTGTTCCGCGTGACGAAACGGTCGGCGAAAACTTTCGCTAAGTACTTTCGGTAAAGACGCGTTCGATTTTGGGACGTAATCGTTTAAACCACCGTCGCGATCGTCGTCGTCGCCGGCGGCGGCGGCATGGATCCGCGGGGTGACGATCCGGCAGCGCGTTCCGCGTGAAGTGCGTCGCTCTCGATTTGGCCAACCGTCGCCGGATCGGCCAACAAGTGACTCAAAGTGAGACGTGAGCGTGAGAGACGTTCAGTGACGAGTGTCGGTTGTCGGCGCGCTTGACCGCTCCTCCGCGTCGTGGCCGTTATTGTTGGTTGTTACTTGCTCCGCACCGCTCCGCTCCGCTTCGCTCCGGAGTCCGGCCTGTTGCGTCGCAGTTCATCCTGTGACACGGATATTTCCCGGGATCTTGGAGGATCGTCGGTTATCGGACAGCAGGACCGTCGACCAGACGTCGGGCCGCGCGACATGGACTTCGTAATATTAAAGGTAAGTTCTTTCCTCTCTTTCTCCCCCCTCGCTCTCGTTCGGTTCGCGGAAGCGCGCCGCGTCGCGCGCGCCACGCATAAAGGACGTCGTCCACCCTAGGCCCTAGGACATTCTTACTATCGCGACAAGTCGCGACGTACGTTTTTTTATCGCCGCTCCGCTATAGGCGCCAAACTAATTTTGAAATATCGCCGCACGTCGTTTGTCGTTCGTCCCCCTACGCGGAAAAAAAGTGTCAAATCAAGACTTACGGAGACCGTATGTACATACGTACAATGTATAATCTCGAAACGAAACGAGGCTAGCTTGAATAAAATCATTTATATAATTAAACTAAGTTAGTTCGACCAAGAGAGAAAAATTAAAATTCTTATAAGAAGATTATAGATCGTTGCGCATATACGAGTATAAAAGTTTTGATTTGACACTTTTTTTTCTGTGTATTTGAGATAATCCTATCTCTCCAAGTGCATTGATATAAGCTAACTTGATTCGAGAATACTGCAGCGCGTAAAAAATGTGCGTGTTCCATTTAAAATATTCTTGCTATATCGCGATATATCGTGACATGCATTCCTCTTATCATCGTGTTACCGTAGTTATTTTAAATTGTTAAATTTAAAATATCGTTGCGCGTATAAATAATTTGTCTGCCTGTTCATATCACAATATTCCTCCCATCGCGATTATACGTTTTTCATTAATACAACTGCATCAATAGGATGCTATTTTGGAAAATTTTCGCCTGCGCTTATTCCACTTTAGTCGTATTACACGTATTTTATTACCCTCACTTTATACTATAATAACAAATGAATGAACGATATATGTAATGAGTTGATAAATAATTCTTTACTTGTGGCTGTTTATACATATTTATTGTTGGGATATATAGCTTTAATTACATATCAATAAGAAGTACGTGATTTTTACAACTGTCGTCGTTTTTAAAAGTGTTGATCCTGTCGCGGTCGAGCACCTTTTTTCCGCTATCTCCGCAATACGTATCGGAAGGAAAACCGTTTCATTTAGCGAACGTCGCGTGGAAGCCGAATCGTCGAGATCGTCGTCCGTAGTCTGTTGATCTCTCAACGAGCAAACGCGACAAGAACTTGCCCTTGGAGGGCAACGGGACGCGACGCGACGCGCGCGTTATATTCTCGAGTGTTCATCGCGCCAAACGTGCCTTATCCTCGGTCCGTATCGCGGTACTCGAGACGAGTCGTGCGCGCTCGGCCTGTGTGTAGGAAGTTACGAACACGTTGCGCGAACAAAAACGAGCACGCCGCCCGTTAACTCGTTTGTATCGTGCCGGGCGCGACGCGATATCGAGCCTCGGTGTCGGTTACTATATCGAAACGCTTGTACGCCAAATTTATTTACTCCAGCAACGCGCTCCGTTCATTCCTTTGTACGGCTTTATTGAAATTTGTGCGTATTAACGTACTCTCTCTCTCGCTCTCGCTTTACTCATTTGTTTTCTAAGAAAAACGAGAAACTTTGAAGGCGATTCAGAAATAGACTATCACTTGAGAATGAGCATCGTAACGGCGATACTCCGTTTCGCAAATTAACGCGAACGAGAGAAAAATACATGTCGTATATTGAGAAAGTTTACGTTATACTGTTAATTTTGCAGGAGAGAATGGTTAACTGTAGACATTTTTATATACGGCTCGCGATAAAATTGCGGTTTTCGCGCGTGTGATCGCGAACGTGAACGAGGGAGCGAATATGGAGCGTCACATTTCGCGGCGTGTCGCGCTGTATTAAGCAACAGCGTGTTATCAAGCGCCGTTGTTTCGAACGTCGACTGTGTGTCGGCGTTAAAGGCCGGCCCGGCCGGGCGCACCGTAGACAAGGACGAAATCGATTAAGCGCTGATCACATCCATTTCCGCGTACTCGGTTCCGCGTTGCGATTTCAATGACGGTCATTCGGTGACACGTCGTCCATCTCGACGAGATTACATTTTACACACACGACGTGCGCGCGTGCGCCCCGCATGCATCCCCAAAGTGTTCCCGGCCCGGCGCGGCGCGGCGCGCAACGCATTACGATGCATTTACATCGCGAGTAATAATACACATGACGTTTATAGACGTAAATACCGCGGTCCAGACGTAAATACCGCGCCATTAAGCGACCCGCTGCCATTGGCGCGCCGAATAAGCTCCCGAAAGCGCGCCGATATAAAATGAATATTTGTATAACGTATTGCACAAATACGAATCGTGAGAGATCGGTGACGAGTGCCGCCCGCGCGCGCGCTTTTCTCTCTCTCTCTCTCTCTCTCGAGTTATATATCGGATCCAATATACCCACCTACCGCCCGCGTAGCTTGCCGAGAAAAGACCCGACCTTATTTACCTTTCGCCAGTTGGAAATTGACACGGCTCGCCAGAAAACTATCGTTACTACGCGGTGATACAGTTACGGCGGCGCACGCGTATGCCGTGACAGAAAAATATTGGACGGAATTACCGTGAGATTGATGCATTCGATAAAAATCGTCGCTCGTAATGGAAACTCTCCTATTTCCGTTTCCTTGCGAGAACGATATCTTGCGTAAATGTTCCGGAAGCAATTTTTGTGTAAATTCTCTTCTGGCTATCTTTTACTTCTAAAAGATTTTTGTTCAACATTCTGTTTACCTCTATATACATTATGTTTTATATTAGAAATGAAATTTTTGAAATAGAGTTAATATTATTCATGCCACGATTAATTATAGCGCCAACGGTTGATATATTGATGTGTTAATGTGTTTAACATATTAAAGGTTCTATTCTCTCATTCATTTTAATTCTATCCATCCATGCATGGGAAGGAAATTCCAGAGTTCTTATTGTTGTCTCCGTGCCGTTTCTCTTCGAACTCGACCCGGATCTTCGCGTGTATTTTTTTCCTCTACGTAAAAAAAGTTAAGGTGATCCAGATCTTGTGGGTGGGCGCGGCGGCATCGCTGGGAAGGGTTAAAGGTCCCAAACACGCGATCGTTTGCGTCGATGCGCGCCGAAAACGGCCGTTTCCAGACCGCGGTGCGAACAAGGGGAACGATTTTACGTCCCATCGCAGATAAAACGGTCCTCCGTTGGGTGGGTCAAGAGGTCAGGGAGCTCGCACTTTTCGTTCTGCCTGTCCTGCCACCTCTCCTTTTTTTTTCGTTAATTCTCTCGTGCGCACACCGCGGCGTAATTACTACCGACCGGACAGCGCGATGCTCCAGTTATCGTTGCATTTCCCGTCGGAATTTCTCCACAGCGAACATCTGCGTTTTCGGATAACGCGTTTCGCCCTCCCGTTCGCGCGCCGTCGCTAATGTATATTTCATGGAAAGCCCGGACAGTTTCAGTAATGTTACACAATTTTTTGTTCCTCGTGGAATCATGCGTGGAAATATTTCTGACACATGAGCTTTCGAAATGGTGAAAAATTTGCGTTAAATCCAGTTGCATGCAGAAGTGCCGAGGGATAATTTTATATGAGCACTTGGTTGAAATTTATCACCTCGTACTTCACTTGATAAAAATAATGCCACGCATTACGAAATGATAATTAGAACTATTTTAACATCTTTAATACTTTATTAACCAGCTTATGCAACTGATGCTCAACTATAATTAATACTTTATAACCATTGAATTACATGACACATCAAATTGCGCAAGTTTTAATTATAGAATACTCATAAAATCTTTTATACCATTTTTATAAATACTTTTAACCGAATATTATTTTGTTGGGTTAAAGCGATATTTTTGAAAGAGTATGTTTCAATTTTTGCAAAATGATTATAATATTTTGAGCCATAATAAATTATGGAACAAAAGAACCGAATAATTTTTATAATGCTATATACACTCTTTATGATTTTAAAATCAGATACGATACTGCAGAAACAATTCTCAATAAAATATATCGTAATAATCATGTTTACGTTATATTTAGAATTATGAATGCTATAAGAAATAGATATCCGTGATATAAATTAAGCTGTTTTGATTTTTAATCTTTTCTGCTTTTAAATTCTTTCAATACTTTTCTACGTTTGATCGAAATGAAATTATAAAAGTAGCTTCTTATTTTGGGAGAAATGTTAGAAACGTTGAATGTTTTTGAATTATATATTATTTTAGTTATATATTTCCTTTTCTTCTCTGTCCTCGGAAATTATCTGAAAATTGTCGATACGAAATTAAACATTTCATGTGGAACGACCTATGACATAGATGAAAGATGAAAGCTTGATTAATCACGGTTAATTCTAAATGACATTGATGCATCCCATTCTGACATTTTCCATAAGCTATCTGTAATGCATGTTTCGAGATATGGTTATATGTGTAACTCGAAACCAAAGTATCACATATTTCCCCCAGCAGCGACTTTCCAGTTTTATGGATATTTTCGACGCGCCCCTCGGCAAGTCGTTTTGCGCTACCAATACCTACTTCATTTCCAAGGGGTGCTGCTCCCGGATATAACCGCGAAAGTTGGTCGTACCGTCAGCGACGACGATGATACCTCCTCAGCGAGTTTGCGAATCCTCCCTGCAAATTTCTCTATAGTTGACGCGAACGGTTCTTACTCTGAAGGAAACGAGGAACGTACGCAAAACTTCTTCGTATAATGTGTCACAGAAATATCGCGATGCGATATTTTTGTGACATATCGTTCAGTACAAATTATGGGGATGTACGCGTTGATTTATATTTTAAAATAAATGAATATCATAATATCACATTACGTCTCTGAATTTTACATAGTCTTGTTAACTAAATATATTCTATAATATATATTTTTTTAACAATACATGTTAATATAGTTTTATTATAATTTTACTTGGGTGGGTAAGAAAGATATATTTATTTGACAAAATATTTAAGTAAATCAATAACTCGGTGCAATTAGAAGAACATGAACTTTTATTGCCACTTTTTTACGATCAAAATAAAATTTCTTTAATGTTAAAATTAAATAGATGTGATATTTTGTATGTGAAGATCATCCTTCAGAATATTTTTAAATACACATTTATTTTTTATTGAGGAAATTTATATTTTTAGGTATCATTATTCTGTTGCGCCTTCTTGTATTTAATCTTGAAATGACGATATTCGTAAAGTTTGTGTCAAATCGATAGAAGAGAGAGTAAAACGTTTGGTTTAAAGAGTTCCGTTAATCTGGACATGTGAAAGAGACGTGTCACGATTACGTGCTAGGATTCTGCAATGAGATACATAATTGATCGCAAAGGTCAACGCGAAGTTGCCAGTGGAAATTCGCAATTTCCGTTCAACTCGAATAGAAAGTTACGACCAGCTTGATAGAGTTTCTTCCTGTCGACCCCCCAAGATTTGCAGTCGCGAGTTCGTTGGAATTTCGAAGCTCGTCCTTGCGTCGCAATCGCAAATATGCTACGACATATGGTATCGCGGTATCCACGAGCCGAGTGCATTTGCCTCGGTAAGTACGTTGCCATCATTATGGTTCAACCCACGCTTATCATTCCGAGAAACCAGGTGTACGATAAACAATGATAAACGGGCTTCCACGCGGAGCTGCCGGTGGTTTACCGCATATCAGGCCATTCGTCACGAAGCGAGATATAGAAGGGGGAGGAGCGTGACCGTTTTTTTTGTGGGGATACCTTACCGCGTGTTTCTTTTCATCCTGCGCATTATTATTTCCTTCGGGGAGCTAATGCTATTTAAATAAGGTATCCAAGTGCGATTTGTGTGTGTATACGCGCGTTTACTCGTGTCTCGTATAATTATTCGACAAATTCAGTACAAAATGCTGACGTTTTTAAAAAATTGAGTATATCATACGCATAAATTAAATATTACTTGTCTGAAGCGCTTAATTCTCCCAAATGTAATGCAGTCATTTATGCTTCATGCAGAAGATATAGACTCTCCTCCGCGGCGTGTACACACAGTCGGGATCAAATAAAAAAATACACGGCCGAGAGCTTATACATACATACACAAGCACGATCTATAAGCGAGTATATGAGAAGGTTTAAATCTAGGATGAGAGCATTTATAAAAGCGAGGAACTCCGTGCACAGGGATACTCACCCACCACGTGCCGCATGCACACGCGTGTGCACTATCTCTATTTATCTCCGACTCGATCACGGCGCATTTATCATGCGGCTTCGCAGCCGCGGTCCCCTTTGAGGCGTCTGTGCCCTCAAGTTTTGCGCAAACACAGAGACTTTTTAATCGACGCGCGTCGCGGTTCCGCGAAAATTTTTCAAGGTAGACCGCTCTTTATACCTGAGAGTTGGCTCGATTGGCTAATCTTTTTTTATAAATCCAAATTAATCCATTTTTCAAAAGCTTAATTTTTCAAACGCTGTAATAATAAACATGCATGTTATGCAACATATGTTTTTAGCATATGTATTAGAAACGTTGAGAAAAATGTGAATAGATAAACAAATTCAACGCGTTATTTTTATAATTACTTCACGTTGTGCTAAATTTTTCCATAATACATTTCACAAATTAATAGGGGATGATAAATTCCTCAGAGGGAAATTGGAGGACGCTGCTTAATTATTTATTATTCGTCATTAGTTTTTGTTTGACGATCTGTCTCTACTTAATTTGTTTAGACTCTCGATTTTTTACGAAAGCTTCGAGAACTCGCACATGTCGGTGCCGAGAGCGAAAGGGGATATAGAAGTGAACGACATAAATAAAATTTCCCGACGTACATAATGGGTCAAGAGCGAAGTGTCCTGTGGAGCACCACCGTTGGCGATAAACCGTTTAAAATAAGTGCCTGGCAATAAATGCTTACCCTCATGCACGACCTTATTGTGGCGTACAGTCAAGTGCGTTCTTTATTCCTTTCGTTTGCTGACGGCGGGAGTGATGTACTCGGGATTAATTATCGTTTCCGTCAGTCTGTCGCAATAAACAAATTGTTGACGATTGGTCATTAATATGCGCCACGCCCAATTCGCGGATTATAACTCCTCTGCTATGCAAATATTCAGCAGTCAGCTTGAAATTATTTTCGTCCGTGTCCGAGCCTGACGCGCGCGGAAAAATAGTATTCTACGTGAATTAATTAAAATGGTGTAACACAAAAAAGATAAATTTACATAATTGTAATTTATAATATAATGTTATGCATAATAAAATATGCGTAACACATAAACATATTGCGTAATTATATTTATGAACGTGCGCAAATCACTTCAGAGAGATATTGTCTTTTATTAATCATACAGATTTAATTCAAAATTAAGAGTTTAACAAGATATACTCTCCCTTGAATTTTTGTATTAAAAAGGAAGTAATAATAATAATAACTTTAAATAATGTGCTCTGTTGGGAGCAGCATTATTACACATTATTTATTCGAATTGGCGCGGACGCACGTACAGCTGCCAGTCGCAACATCCGGCTTCCAAATTAATGAGGGTTCACTCGACACCTAATGAACGAAACGACGTGCGTACTCGCGCACGGTGTTTCGTGGCCTGGGGCGAGAAAAAAAAAAGAGGAAATACGGGGTTTCGTAATCGGGACAATGTCGATCGGGTACGTTCGTAACGAGAGGAGAGAGGCGATCTTTCGACCCGCGTGGTTAAAAATGATCGTTAACCTTTAGAGGATGGGCAGATTTTTTCATGACTTTTTATGATTTTTATTTATAACTTTTATATATGTGTTATACTACGAAAAATAAGCGACTCCGTGGAGCCCAAAAATAGTAGGCTTTCCGTCCTCTAAAGGTTAAGAATTCGCGCACGTTGTTTCCGAAGTGGTGCACAATAAGGCAGGAAAGGTGCGGCGGACAGAGGGGAAGGAAAGGGAGGAAAGAGCGGATAAGAGGAGGGACGAACCGGGGGATAATGAAATGAAAATTGCCGCGCGAAAATCGTCACCGCGTGGCTTTCGAGGTGCCGCTGATGCATGCCCGAGAGTTACATGCCTCGTTTCGCGTTCTTCGCCGATTCGGACGATTACCCATCGTAATTTTCATAATGGCCATCATACCGATGGTGATTTTTATGACACGCTGCTCCTCTCTTGCCAGTCTCGCCATCGCCGTGTCGGAGTGTCGGCCTTGCCGCGTCGTCATCCGAAATCTCTCGGGGGCGACGTTCGAAGGGCGAGCACTCGTTTCAGCGATGCCCCGGAGACACTTTAACAAGGTGACGTTCTGCATAGCTCGATAGTTATCCGTACTTATCCTCGTAGTATCCGTGCCTTAGGCACGTATATCAATTGAGATCTCTATTTTAATACCGTTATATTCATATAATTTAATATATAAAGATTAATATTGTAATTCAACATAACGCTGTTTAAAAAAAATGCACATGAATAAAGATAATTGTTTTTGCAGTTTTTTAGGCGGGAATATGATTCCGTTTATTAAATTGCTGTACGTCACAATTTTGAGAAATTTGCGGTTGAAGTTTACAAAAAAGAGCTGTTATATAACTTTATATTAGTAAATATATTACAAATTAAAATGATATCATATAAAATATGATAATTATATACTGTCAAATGTCTGGACATCGTGCAATTAATATTTAAATTTGTCGGCAGCTTATTACTCGAGGCGAATAAACTGTTTGGTTTTCGGCATGACAGCAGAGTTGCTTAAAACACGAGGAAAATAAATAACTATGCGGGCTTTTGTTATCTTGTTGACTCTTTATGGATCCCTGGCATAACAGCAGTTCACCCTTATTGCCATAAAGTAAACAGCGTGTAATATTCTTCCTAACTGGAGAGAACATGAAAATGTTTCATCCAAGTTTATTCCATTCATCGAGTTTTATTTAATAGAAGGTAAAATAATTTATGCCAAAGTATGTCCTTAGAAATTTCGCATTTGCAAATTACTGCATTGCGCTCGTCCGAAATAACGACGGTGAATTGTGCTCAGTGTTTCCACGAGTATGACAATTTCTCGCATTTGTGCCGGGAAATGAAGCGCGCGCCGCGCGAGCGAGGATGTGAACAAACATCTTTTTTCCTAGAGAAATCTGGCGCGCCATTGAAACGAACATAAAAACAGTTGGTCATGAGAGATGCGGTTGCCGGCTGTAACGATTGAGTCTTGGCAACGAGTAGAATGCCCTTTTTTTTAAGAAAATATGGCTCGCGTACCTGGCATTTTATTTATCTATTTCTCTCTTCCGCCTCGTTTTTGTTTAATTATCAAATCGTCCGTTTCGGCGAAAATTTTCATATGATGTTTGTAGTATCGTTAACGGCATTTATTGACAATTATGTATTGGCTTGTGCAATAACTTATGAAATATACTTCTCGATGACAATTAGAAATTATTGCTAAAATAAAAAAAAAAAAAAGATGTAGAAGATGTAGAGATATTAATTTGGAAGGAATAGAAATTTCATATAAATTCAGAACTTTTTGTTTACTTTTCTCTTATTGTTAGTAAGTTTTAAGTTTAATATTAATTGAACATTTTAATGGAACATTTTTCAACAAATTTTAAAGTATAGAAACATCGTGAAATTGGTTTCTTTAATCTCT
>NW_020213188.1:846492-868257 GCF_003070985.1 Temnothorax curvispinosus | reverse complement strand
TTTTTAATAGAAAAAGACAAATTAATCCACGATTAACAACCTCGTCTTTCTGAATTAGACTGATAACTCCTAAAGTGAGACTGGTATTATCAAGCGGTTATTGTATATGAGACGATGATCACAAGTTTTGACAAGATCACAAACAGGGATTTAACAGTTTTAATCGGAAAAAACTTGTTTACACAGGGCATACGTACACTTTTCGCCTCTCGGTTCGTTGTCCCAAAACGTTCGCGATTGCGAGGGGAGAACGGACTAGTAACGAAGGGTTACGACCCTGTTTTCCCGCGACGACGATGTCGCTAAAAATTATTAGTTCCATTCGCACCTCCGCTCCCTCTGGCCCCGTCCCCGTCGTTGTTTACGAGAAGCAGTAAAACGCACCATCGCTTGTGCATACAAATGCGTTTTACGGATGTACGATATTTTCGCCGATTTCGAGACGACAACGGGAACCAAGGGCTGAAGACGGTGGAGAGAGGAGAGTGCATTAGCCAGAGATGTTGCCGTTCCGGTAAGGAGTCGCACGTGACACCGTTGCATAAGAACAAAGGGATATGTAATAAGCGCAACGGCGCGCGGAAAATCTCCTCCGGCTTTGTTATCACCGAGATAAGCGGAAACGCGTGAGATTTGCGAGCTCCTCCAGAGCTACGTTTAATTTCTGCTGAGCGCGTCTTTGCTGTAACGCAACCGGGCGCACTCTCGACAAGCGCGTCGCTTGCATTTTGGAAAGCGCTGCATATTCTAGGTCTCCAGGAGATGGATTTTTTCGTTATTTCCTCTAGCTTACCGCGTATGAACGCGAAATTGTTGAATTTCCCGGAATATACGAGACGCGGGGCTGTACATATAAAAATTGCTTGCATTTATGATTAACTCAAACGAACAATTGTGAATTTAACGTTAGGAGAACGATGAATGACTAATACGGGGATTCGTTTGTTTTGCCAGCGATTTTTCAGTCAACATTCCCGAGACTTTTACAGTACTTACACCGTTTGGAAACTTCCGCACGGCTGCAGTTTCTCCTCGCGCCGATTCGATCCCGCGTAGAAAATTGTAATTTACATGGATTTAATCTTCGCAGGCGGGCGGCGCCGCGTGGCCAGGAATCTCCTCTCTCCCTGTTAATAAGATTTAATATCTCACTCGATAAAGGGAATCCTCGCTCGGGAGGGCTCGAAAATCATTAACATTATTTCTCGGGTTTCTCTACCGTTCACGAATTGCAACAAGTCAAATTAGAGACCGAGCGGCAGCCCCGCCGCACCCGTTTCTGCGCTCGCGCGGGATACGCGGGATATACGGGCGCATGTATTAAAACAGTGTCTCCCAACTCCGCCGACTTGTTATTCCGCCGACGTCTTCTGGGTGGTCTCGAAGTAGTCTCACAGATAGAAAGAATGTAACTTTATTACGACGCCACATGGCCGGAATACGAGAGTCGAAACGTGTCATGGCCACCGTTTTCCTGTACGTAACCGACTGAACACTCTTAAAATGACCAAAAGCGCGTTTAAAGGACAAGAAAATACGTGCACGCTTGGATGCACTTGCGTAGGTTTAGGTACGTGCGCACACGTATCGTAGCGGTAATCGCATTGAGATGTGAGTAAAACTCAGATTAAAAATACTTATCGATCTTCACACGTAAGTCTCCAATTAAATTGAAGTTTCCATAAAGAGCGAAGAGAATTGATTTCTTATCTATATTTATATCGTTTGATACTTTATTCGCAAATAAGATTCTTTAACTTCTTACGTTATTCATCATCAATAAAATGACGGAATCCGTAAATTACAAACCTTGCAGTCTCACGAGCAGAATTTTCTCTTCTCATTTTAAGTTAATGGATTAGCGTTCGGTAATTGAAGGTTCGCTCGATCATTGCGTCGACACGATGAGAGACTCTGGGGAAGTGCGAGCCGAAAATACGCGCGGGCGCGCGCATCGGTATGTCCATAAGTTTCAGAGCGCGTGCTGCGTACGCGAAATTCATTAGACGACGGGATCCACACGCCCGCTTTAATATCGAGACGCAATTTAAATGCATATCACGTGCCGCGTTGAGACGCGGCGGCGGCCGCCGTCGCCGCCGGGATTATCATAACCGAGCAATTATCGTGCGGGAGTTTAGGACCGTTCGCGCTCGTTCACTCGCTCGTCCGCAGACACACTGGCGCCGGTTTAGGTACCTATCTCTCAGATCCGTCCATGCCTGACCATAAATTCGCGCTGGCGAATTTCCCAAGTTACACCCCAAGTTTCACGAATGACTAAGCACCGATAAATCCCCGTCGCGCGGCATTAATCCCACCGCGGACGAAGGACGACCGACATCGCGTCTCCGCGATCGACGTAAACGACTATATACCATTAGAATTATCGCTGATATAATTTATCGCCGTTTGTGTACCTTTGCGCTCGCGTGCAGTAATACCTGTGTGACGTTATATGGATATCTTGGGATTAAGTCGGGAAACGAAGAGAGAGTATATAGCGGCTAGGGAGCAGATAAAGGATTACATGAAACATTTATAAAGTCACATATGTTTTTAATATTATATTTCATTTTTTGAAAATTGATAATCTAAATAGCGTATAAATTGTGAATAAATAATCGTATTTTTTTCTCTTTTGTATAAAACAATATCGTTTTAATGAAAAAGTATTTTATATACAACAGTTTGTATTATAAGTAAATTCCTAGAATTTGTTCACTTTTTTCGTTACGTTCAAGGATATTATTTGTATTATTGAATTGTCATATTTTTGATAAGGACTCGGTATATATCTGTGACGGGCGCGACGGTTGATCGATCGCGTGATATAGTTTTTCAGGTGTAGCTATATTGGGCTTGATTTCACAGTAGTTTCCGGCAGTAGTTTCCGCCACAACTTATGTGGATATGCGTGTTGTTGTGCGCTGACTCAATGCAATAGTACATATAGATAATTCCAAATTAATTAAAATAATTTGACAATATTTTTTGGCACAAGTTCTTTTTATTTATATATTCACCCATTATTCAATGTAGAATATGTTTCCATATACGTAGATATATGGGGATTGAGTCTTTAAATATTTCTATATCTATATACATAACGCTTTATTAATACATGATATGTTATAATTAGTACATTACATGTTAATTATTAATATTTTATAATATCCTCCGAAGGACGGAAAATCGTATTACTGCAAGCAAAACGAAACCGTGTGTTTTGCAGTCGTTCTTATGCAGCACGTGGTACACGTTATACAGACTGGATTCGTATTAGATTTAGCGAGGGGGCAGCGATGTGGCGCACGCGGTGCGACCGTCGACGATCGTATGCAGCTGGCGTTTATTATTGCTCTAATTATCGCGTGGCGATGTCAACGCCGATTGTCGCTCTCGTACGTACGTACCACCTTGCCGGGGCGTCGCATTTCGACGCGGACGAAAATCGCTGATGAAATTTCGATTCGCGAAATGAGGAGAACGGGGTGACGAGCTGTGCGCACGACCACAACGGTATGAGCCATTGTTACCGCCTGAATTTGCCTGGCTGAGCAGATGCGAATTCCGCGCGTTTAACGCTAAACGTGCCAGAGCAAACGAACATAATCGAATGCCGCGTGTACTCGACTCGAGCTCCCTTGACCCGGCCATTTTCCATTAAGGGAAATACACGTATTGATATATATCCTTCGTATTTAACGCTCATATAAAAAATATTTTTTCTTATAAAGATTACTTACAATTTGTAATGGTTTAGTTCTCCGTTATAATTTTACTGAGCATGGAAAAATTATTGTGCTCACGAAAAGTTAGTCTTCTAATTTTATTAGTCATAACTTTGATATCTTAGCGTTGTAATTTTGATATTTCATATTTATTAATTTTCTGTTTGATTATTGCAAGATTTTATAATTCTCGTTGCGAATGAAAACGTGTCGATATTATGAATGGTCGAAACTATGATATGTGTTATTGTTTTTCGCGCATTCTTGTATAGATATATAGTCTTAGAATCGCACATAAAAGCCTCGATAAAAGCATAAATTGTAAATCGTATATATATATTCCTCACGATTCTATTATTTTTAATTGTCGTTGCTGCAGCCGCAAACACAATCGAATACGCACGTCGATGTGTAAAGAGCACGCCGCTGGATCTGCAATTCATTTGCTGCTTGTCTTATAACAGGGGCGCTACGTGGTACCGTAACAGACGGGGTGACGAGGAGGCGCGCAAGGTTCGTTAGATCGAAAGGAGATGATGAAATTATGTGTTTTAATTATTTTTTCGCCAGACGCTCTTGGGACTCTCGAGCTAATTGCCATTTGCTCCAATAAAAGGGGTATCTTGGGGCTTTGCCCCTCGCTTTCCGGCCCCCTTGAACCATCTCGCTCCTCTCAGACCATTCATCGTATCGACAATAATCACCTAATGACCACGCGAATGGTGTCTTTGCCGATTGAAAAATGATTGGATAAAAGTGAATCGATTTCTTCCGAAGGGAAGATATCATATTCTTGCTGCCCTCTTTTTTTGTCTTTTTCAAAGACAATTTTCTTAAACATCGATGAGCTAACGTTACTACAGAACTTTTAACGTTAAATTTTTATTTGAAAATCCCTTTACCCTCGAGACATTTTGTCCTGTAATATGATTCGTTTTCCTTAGGAAGATTTTTTCAAATGTGTGAATATAATTTATAAGTTGAATTAATATTTCTTTAAATAAGAATGACAATAAAGCCGCTAGAAGAGATAAAGGGGTTAGCTCTGAGCCATTTCGCGCGTAATAATAGACATAAATAAACCTTAGAATCGTTCCTTTTGGTTTCCGTGATAAGTTGTTAATCATAGAAACGTTTACAATCGAGGCAAAGTTGGCTCCTCTGGTAATCTACTTTTGATACAGGAATTTATACCGTCGTCGGACAGGAACCTAATGTCTCCTCGTCAACGAATCAGCCAAAACTCTTGCATATAGCGCGGCATAAATTCAGTGCAATGTTGCTGGATAACGTTAAATCGCTGTTCGCGCGCGATCTTAGCTGGAATCGCCGATCGTTCGTTTCATTGCGAGCATACGATTGCGAGCATTGAAACCTAACACCGCGTTTTATCGCGTCGCGCGAGCGCAAACCATAACTTCATTTTACACTCTACCCAGAAGCGAAACCGACGGTAGTTCGACGTTGTCGACCGTAATCGCGCCCGGCGTGGGTAAGATCCAAATCAGCCGCTATCTTGAACTCATTTTCTCGCTACGTCTATTTGAAGACCCGACGTAAATAGAGACATGAGTGTCGCATTTTTAGGAACTTGTTCTCCTCTTTGAGGAACGAAATTACTGTGAAGACATTGTTAGACAATAATATTTATGAAGCAAAGTACCTAGGATTAAACTTTATATTTTTGATTCTCGTGGCAACTTAATTTTGTTTTTCGTCGGTTCCTTGGAAATATTCTGTGTATCCGCCCCTGATTTTGACCCTACATTTCTTCCCTCGTGTCTAAACCGCCCACGGCTAAGTGCGCTTTCGTCGGAGCGAAAAATTCAGCCCGAGCTATACGACGGTTGAATCCTCCTCCCGTTATTCTCGGAAAGAGGATTCAAGACGCGGACGAGGTAGGTAATACACATAACGACAATCGTTTTCGCCGTCTTTCTCGTTTCAAAATCGGTGCGCCATTGCGTACGCTTTCGAACTCCTCTCCGAGACGCCCGTTATGTTATCGTATACGACGATGCTCTTCGAGAGAACTTGAATTTCATTAGGATAAATCTTTCACGATGAATACTCGGGGCTGCAATTCTGTAGAGTGCAATTTTCGTGCCACGCATGCCTGCGTAAGTTGCGCGAGCCTTCGTATATTACATGTTCAGCGCGAGCTTTATCAATTACTATGTTAAATGAACTTTCAGTTTATGAATCAAGCATGCGCAAGATTAATAGTGTCGAGCTTTAAACGTCTAGGATACCTACTGAGCATCGATCGTGCAAAGTGGCACGGGGCTCAAGGTAACGGTCATGATTAACTCGAATATTAGCATACTTGCCCCGAGTTGCAAATTTGCCTCGAGTTACAAAAACAAATAGATACAACGGGACAAGTGTTATGTACATCGCGATTATTTATTCTAGAGTACAACGACATAAAAGGAATAGAGATATACCAGCAAATGTATAGTCATTGTCAACTAGTTTAGAATTTAGAATCGATGAATCAACGATCTTTTAAATTGAAATCATTAATGATATTAACTAGAGGCGATATATTTCCAATGGTCGGAGGTCTCGACGAATATCAATGTAAATGCGTGTCTTTCACTGCGTCATTATTGCCGCGTCGCGAATTTGAGCGAAGATCACGATCCGACTAGCCGAGAACTTGCTGCTCTCACGGCACTTTGCGACGAGAAGTCGATCGATCTTGAAACACGACGAGGTCGAAGTACAGCAATTTTGCGCGATTAACCTCGCTGCCGGCTGACACATCGTCGTCGTCGTCGTTGTTGTCATTATGCTTACGGATCGCCCGCGCTCGCTGATTAGACCCCGAAGCGTCAGCTATCGAGATAAAGGAGCGCGAGGAAGCGCAGGACGGAACAGTTTGACGAGCATCTCAAACGCGGGCGTATTAGACGCCTTGCCTACTAGTTAGACGTTGCTCCTCGTCTACTCTGCACGTACGGGATAATTACTAATTAACGTAACTGCTGCGGAGAGCCGTTGCCCGTCCCCGCGCAGCCATACCGCAACGGCTGCGAAAGCCGGATGCAACCATGTGCAAAACGGTGGGAGAGAGAGAGAGAGAGTGAGAGCGGGGGGAGGGGGAGAGGGAGGGATGCAGAAAGCTGATTAGATATATTTTCGTACGAGGTTCCTAATTACACAGATTATCCGCCGTTTACCGGCCGAGAAGCTAAGAGAGATTGCATTATGTCCAGTTCGAGGTTTGCCGAACGGTTGCCTCGTTTTCTCTTGAATTGCACCCGCAGGGTAACATTTGTTTGCAATACCTCCGTAATACCTCGCTCTCAGGTACTAACTTACATTGATAATGATCATAAAATTGATATAAATATCTATGATATTCTTAAGTCGCGATATCTGCGATACATTTAAGAATATATAGATTATACATAGTACCTATAGGATTATAAATAGTAGATTTAAATAAAAAAACGTGACAAAGGGTTAATGAATATTATTTTAATCGTCAGAGAATAAAATTCGCTGTAGAGAAATAAAATAATATTTGCAGCATTATATACATTTTTTTAAACATTATTTTACTTCTCAGTTATTAATAGATATAAATAATGTTGAACTTGACATTTATTTTTTCATTTTATTAAATAATGTAGAGATATGTGTATTTGACGAACAACTGTTTTCCATCAGGCTCTGAGTTTCTTGATTGATTTACCAAATCGACGTGAACCAATCGATTAATTAAAGCTATTTCTATTAAATTTATTAAGCAAAAGTTTAGCATTCGAGGAATAGAAGCATTCCTATATATACGTCATTCTTATTACTCTTACAAAATTTACTTGTCAAGATTTTTAATCTTCAAAACAAAATATTTTTTAATGATAAAAATAATATTTTATTAAAATATTAGAAGAAATCATGATTTTGTGATTTTTACGGTTATTATGATCATCTTTTTTTGGATTAGTCGCCGCATCCTGCTCACGTGACGTGAGAATTCTTCCATCGGTCGCCTCCCATGCTGGAGAGCGCCCGATGGAAACATTTACAGCGTGCCACAAACGATTGAACGTGCCTTTCGCGCGCGCGCGACTATTTGTACACATGTACCGCGTGACGCGACGTAATTCGATATTTTCGGAGCCGGTTCGAAAGTTGAGAAAAAAAGACGGAACGCGCGGGGATTGCCAGGGCGGCAATTTGCGGCGTGACGGTTTCGACAACCCCCACGGCGAAGCGTCTGCGGGGGGTTTGCGTTCCTGTAACCCCATTTTGTATGTTGCACTCTTAGTCGTGTAAATGCCCGGAGTAGGGTGGTAGGGAGGGAACGAGGGGCTCCATCCGGCTTTTTCGAGTGCGGTGACAAAGGTGATAAAACGTTGGCTGAAATCGCGCGGGGCTCCCTTTTCACACTTAACGACACGTCGCGGCATTTTATTGCTGACGGCACGCTAAAAGTACGCCCAGTTCCGTCCGGATACGTTGTAATTAAGAGGCAGCAGGGGAGCGAATGAGAGGTCCGGCGATCTCCTCGTATAGGTGCTTGAATTAATCGTCGATCACGTCTGTTATTAGTCTTGGAAGGGAAATGTGCAGGGATATATCGCGTCCCTCTGGAGGAAACGTATATTTCTTCGGATTAAGATGGTTGCCCCCCTCAGTGATGTAGCAATATTTTATGATTAGACTCTTATCTTTATTTGTGGGAGCCCTACTTTTATGCTATTTATTTACCGGAATTTATTAAACGGTTCAATATTAAAAAACATATTCTAAATTAATTTCTCGCTAAATAGAAATTAAGATCTGGTTTGTTACTAATAAAAATTATATTTAGATTTATTATCAATTAATATTTTATTTTTTAAAGTAATGTTTTATACTATTTCAAATAATGTAAAAGTCTGTAAATATTGATAGCGTCGTTTGATGGTGTAGCCATCGTATCCATATCGTATAACACGCTTCGATCGAAGAAGCTCTGCGAAATTTTCGTTATTTACATTCTACGCGTAGCTAAACGTTTTATTTTACGTTTGCGCTTTCATAAAAGCGTAAAGTACCGTTTACCTTTACTTTCGCGGCAGCGTCTTAATTTTTCAGCGCGTCGTAAGCGCGGTTGGACACGAGAAAGCGCTTCCCGAACTAGAGGCGGACGATAAAATTCCTCGGACTCCTCGAGTCCTCTAAGAGTATCCACGACGAGCTATCGTAACTTCACCCTTGTAGCAAGGTAAGCCGCGCTATCTCGACCGGCTATGTACCGGAAGCTGGGCGTCTCGCTCTCGCGAGTGAGAAGCTCGCTTTCTCGATGAAACCGACCTCCGCCTTCGTCCTCCTACTCTCTCCATCTGGCTGCTCCGTTCTGACGCGTTCTGGTCTTTTTGCTACCTATGCCACCGTGTCCTTCCCTACGGCTATCTCCTTTAACCTTGTGGCACGCGCGGTAGAATCGCCCGAGGATGGCCTCTACGCCATCCCGATGCATTCCGGTGACGAAGGTTTTTACAGCGGTGTGCCAGACGATTGGCTCTGCAATGATGATGTTCCGCTTCAATGCTGTTGCCCGACCTGCAGAACGAATTGTTACGATTAAACTTCACTGGGGTCAAGCACCTCGTGGAACAAAGATGAAAATAGATCTCATCTATTTTTTTCATTTTTATAGAAATTTTATTATTTTATTTTATTTTATTTTATGTTGACTTATAATTAGACGCCGTAACGAAATACGAAAAGTTGTGGTGACGAAATACCTAGTCGTAAAACAAACGTTTTCAACACGTTGTGTTGTTTGTTTGTATGTTCTCTGTGTACGTGTTTTATGTTTGTGTCTTGACAATTAAATATTACGTTAAAGTAATATAGGTTTTTTTTTTTTACAAAAGAATACTTCAGTATTTGCGAAGCGTGTACAATTTTTCAAGCTACAGTAAATTTGCGAAAGCATAGAGAAAAACCCATGGTATACGTGCGTAACATTATTTTCTTTTGAGAATATGACATTGCAGAGTTTTTTAAGTTTTAAACACAGTTAACGTGAAAAAAATAGATATTAGTTTATAAAATTTAATCATGTTTCAGGTTTTAACTTTTTTCGTTGTCATAAATTTTTTACATTTGATTGAAACGACAAAAATGATTTCGCATCTTCAGAACCATGAAAAATATTACTGAATTTTTTTACATATATGTTTTATTGCTTCGAAAGCTACCAACAAGTTGTTGAAAAATGATACTTTACATGCAATGATCTTTAGTTTTTAAAGAAATCTTATCGAATTAACAATAAGAAAAAAGCGTAAGAACCTTCGTTTACGCGAGAGATTTAGATCTTTCGTATATTTCCTGAAATATGTTTTGATGTCATTAGAAAAGTTTTATAAGTCTCTCTCTTTCGCGACTACTGATCGCAATATTCGAGAATTCTTGCTTTTATCTTCGTTTTAAAAACGACGGTTTAAAGTTCATAAAAAGTATATTTAAGTTCTCTCCGTGAAACGAGATTAAAATATAAAGCTGGTCGACGATAAGAAGCTTAATGGTGTGCTGTTTACGCGATCGCGGTTCGCTTTTTTCTCGTTGAAGGAAGTAATTAACAGAAAATTAGAAAAAGTAAGGGAAACAAATATCTGCACATCGCGCATCGGCAGTAAATATGTTCGCTCGTTACGTGTTAGCTACACGGATACAATTAATATTTCTTGAAACAGGATCCGCTTTTTTGAGAAAGATTATGTATAGCGAGAATTTAATATGATTAATTATTGTAGTTTTGATGAGAAAATCTTATATCATAGGGATAAACGGGATCTTCTTTCATCGTGCTCTTTAAAGAAATCTGTATTCACGCCTTTTCACCATTCATACTCTTACTTCTACAAATTCCACGTGTTCTCCTTTTTCTCCATTTCGTGCGCAGGTATGGTCACGCGAGGCGTCGTTCAACGCTTCTTCATCCTTTCACTTATCTTTTAACTTTACGTTCTTCACGGTGAAATTATCATGTCATCATTGAAACCCTTAAATGTAATTAACGTGGATTTATTTTGCAAGTGCTCATTTAAATGCGACATTGTTTTCACATACAGTAATTATCACAAACTATTATTTTAACGATGGCACACTACAGCAACTTAATCAAATTGCAATCAAGGGAGACGCGGACTCGTTGTTATCACTGTGCGTTCGCACGCAATCGAAGATGTCGTTAACGGATATTGATTTTTCTGTCGCGCACGTCTCGCACGTTCGCATCTACCGAGACGTACCTCGTTCTGTGGTCGATGCTCGTTAGAACATGGAAACTCGTTTAGTAGCGATAATAATGCGTACTGTCGATTGACGCCTCTCTGCGTCAATCGATAGTACGCAGCGAGAGGGCGAGACAAAACCTGAGTGCAAAACGTTGAAATTTCATTGTTTATCGATATCGACAGGATTTATTGATTTTGTCCGTTTCCCAAGTAATTGCGAAGTCCGATTTTGTTCTGTATACGAAAACTTTACGACAATTGATCCAATAGCAGATATTAAATTAATTTTAATATTTTAATTGAAGGAGATTCTTTATGTAAATTTCTCTTATTTTGGTATTATCTCTTGTACTTTTATATTATAAGATATTTGAATTGTAATAATGTATTTTTCATATCTGTATATATCTATTAATCTATATATGACAGTGAAGTGCCTTATCGTAAAATTTTCGATTTTTTCGATATTTCGAAATATTTCTATTGTAAAATGTATTGATGCACGCTGAAATGACAGTCATGGGATTTCATGACTAGAGATTTTGTGAGCAGTGAAAGCATGACGCGCAATGGTATACTGATATAAACCTATACCATTTGACAATATCGCTTTTGAGAATCTCTGAGCGACAGTCGAGTAAAACCGACATTGAGAATGCGCGCGATTATATAATCGCCATTCTCTTCGTGTGCATCTCGTGTCGCCATTTAAACGTATCTACTCATTTGCACGCCTCCGCGCCGCATCGAGTCGTCAAATTAATTTCCACGAGTCGTTCATGCATACCATTATTGAATGCGCCTCCTTTCCCCCGCGCTCTTCGTTCGTCCCCTCGCGTCAGATAACGATTCCTCGGGTAAGAAAAATAGAGAACCGACCGTGCGGCAGTTGTCATTTGCAGCCGACGATTACTTTCGCGCCGTTGAATCGCGAATTCGTGAAAAACTCAAGTCTGACAGCGCGTGAAGAGTCTCGGAATTTCATAAATATCCAACATATCGATCCGATTTCCGACCGACGATGAGCGCGTCAGTTTTTTCTACTGAAATTGTGCCAATTGTAAATCACTCCGTCGAAAATACAGAGGTGTTTCAAGTTTCAAGTTTTCTGCGTTTTCTTTTTAATGCAAAGTATTCTTTTTCTTGAGAGAATATTTAGTGGCATACCTAGTAGTTTAAATTACTGATAATTGAATGTGAATTTTAAAAGATAAATATAAGAGACTTCAAATATAGACTCGAACAAAAATTTAGTTTATATGTCAATTACTTAGATATCTCGTACTGTGAAAATTTTTACATTTTACGTTTCAATGAGCAATCTGAATGTTTTATATCGTAGTTGCAAATTACCTTGCCGTTCCACCGCATGGCAGTGTAACTTTTGCTGTTCTCGAAGTTACCGTGAATGCTTGTAGCGCCATTGTCGCGCTTATCACATTGCTGTCAACTCTGTTTGCCGGTGTAACCGACGACGAATGGATGCATTACCTTCTCTATACCACGGAGCTTTGCATTTCCCTCGCTAGAAATGTGCCTAGTGAATCGTTGCCGCAGCGAAGTCGTATCGATACTGTATTAGCACGATGGATATTTACGGAGGAATCGAGGCTCTCTCTTTCTCTCTCTCTTTCTCTCGACAGTAGTCGGGGCGGAGAGTGCGAAGAAGTGGAGGAAGGAAGGAAGGAAGGAAGGAAGGAAAAGAGACCAGGGTGATTCTCGTATGAATATTCAGCTCGCATCGATGCACCATCACCTCCCTTGCGTGTGCTCTCCGATATATGTATACATACTCTTTATTCGCGCACGATGTGATTCGCAAGTCGTTGCGTTTGCGAATACTCGCTTATATCGTAAAGTTTGCTTCTTTTTTTTTTTTTACATCCTACTATTTGTCGATAGCATCTTCGATGTTCGAAATATCTAGGAGGGTTCAAAAATGTTTCGAAATGTCTCTTTTCCTTAAAATCTTTACGAGTGAAATCAGAATGAAAATTCTTCCACGTCACCAAATTTCGGGTTTGGTGATCGATCGTTTGTGAGCCTGAAATCTATCCTGCTCTGCATCGCGATACGTCTTTCTCGATGTTCGCTGCGAGAAGAGATAGCGATACCAGGGATGCCGCAGGCGGAACTAACGTAATTCGAAAACGAGATTTTTCTCATGAAAGAGTTCTTGTTCGGCAGAGAGATAATGGATCCGCGCCGGTAGAAAGGCACCAGTAAAACTTTGCCATGGAAACTGCGAGTTCCAAGTTCCGCCGTTGTGTGCGGTTATTTCGCATTCTGAATACGCGATGCGGAGAGATAAATAAATCGACACGCCTCCGAGAGAGGAACTTCGGCGCGATAAGTATCACCGACGTCGGATTTCCCTTTGATCGTTTTTCGCCGAATTTCAGTAGTCGTATTTTCAGTTAGTACTTATTCGCGTTGATGTGGTTTGTTTTTGGCAAAAGAAAAAAGAACAAAAATGCGAATTTAAGTTAATTTTTCATTTGCACATATCACAAAATTAAGAGAAAATAGTATTAGAATTTAAAATATGGAAGATATTATCAATAATATGTCAAATCTCGAGGAGATCAAGAGCATTATTAAAAATGGATTGGATTATTTGAGATTATTTTTTATCTATACGTAATGAATACGCACACAAAGACATTTTTTTTGTACATTTTTAAATAATTTATTATAAGAGCTTTATTTTTTAGCACTTATAATATTTTCTACCAAACCTTAACTGCGTCGATTTTACAAATGGATTCCTGCGGCATTCGCAGGAATGTGCATACATCTCCGTTATAACTATTCCCGCCGCGTCTAACTTTAATCACAATTATCGAAAGTATAAATGTACCATTTTAATTGTAACATTGGCCGCGATAAAAAACATATTTTTCACTCAGTTAAATATTATATACATTTATTATTTACTGTTAGTTATAGAAAAATTCAATCCAGTTAATTTAACACATAATTTCAGTTACTCTCTGTAAATTTTTCTAGGAGACGGGTTAACTTCATGTAATTTTATTGCGATAAATTCTAGTAATTTGAAAGAAAATGAACAATTAAAATAATTTGAAAGGAAAAGAAATGGAAATTAGGAGTGTGCCCTTATGTTTATATCTTAAATATCTCGAATCTTATGGTATTAATTTTTTCGTTACTTGTTTATACAATTTTACATGATGAACGATGTTAGCACAATGTCACACAAAATCGTTAGCGCCACGCACGCAGATTTCCGCGTTATACGATTTACGTATAAATAATTTAGCCGCGTGGCGCCGGCGTTATTTCCTGCCCGCGCGGATTAACTTCTTCCTGTTCTCGAAATTCGCGGATCTCCTCGTCCTGAAGGAGAAAGCAGCGCAGGAGAATCTCTCCCAGAGCACTTTGTTTGCTGAAGTGCTGTTGGAGATCGAGATCGAGAATGAGAGAGACAGCAAGAGAGCTTCGTGATATTCAGACTAGAGAGGATGAGTAGGGACGCGCGCTAATCGGATCACCCGGTATATGTGTGTGCTTCGAGTACGGCGGTTCCTGCACGGAACTCTGAAAGTGCCTTCGATCCTTGCCCCGCCAGACTTAACGGCATAGTTTATGAATTACGTTGTAATCACGTTAACATTCCCGTGTTGTCGTGCCATGCATTTCTGCGTGCATACGTGCGTGCGTGCGTGCATCTCACGCACGTGTGTGTGCGTGTACGACGCATCGTCGCGTCCTCGACTCGAGTGGTGATGTAATCAGATCAGGAGGATCGAGTCTCGCGTTCCGTGCGCGCTCATGGGATAGGTATATCTCGAGGATACTTTGTTGCGTGATTTCCGCGTAATAGCATTAGCTTGATCCCCGTGTGCGTAAACGATCGAAAATAATCGTCGTGTAAAACGCGCGACGAAGGATTTAGGTCCGTTGAAACGCGTCGAAGCGAAGATGTGTGAATCTGAAAAAATATCTCGCTTTCGCGCGAGCCTTTTGCTTATTTCAGCATTCGCGATGTGTTTCGACAACTTGGGCTGCCAAAAGAGATCGATTGCAATATGAATTTTCGCAAATACATTTTCGGCGGGATGATATATTATGGAGCGAAAGTAAAAGATTTATAATTCGTCCGCATCTGCTTTAAATATGGAGATATTTTTAATGTCGACCTCGCGAATTATAGATTTAATCTAGTTATACCGAACCTTTGATGTATAATAATTATTTAGTACTATTCAAAAGGAAGGGAATAGAGAAATTTAGATTAAAGTCCTTTTTTTAGCTAAACTTTTATGAAGAAGCTAGCACGATATAATATCGCAAATTAAAATAATTCAGCAATTTGATTTCTAACAATAGAAATCAAATATATAAATTAAATTTTTTACATAATTTTATTTTCAGTTTTATTAAGAATAATGCTTAATAGTGGAGCTTAGATTTATAAAATTATTATTTAGAAGAAATCTATCTGAAATGTCTTGCGAGAAAACGCACGGTTTCTGACGTATGTCTTGCGTATCGTCACCGTTCGGATTCATATATTGCTTGTTAAAACTATCTATTATCCTTGTGTATCTCGAAGAATAACGGCAACTTAACGGTAAGCTTATCGCGGCGACCTCAAAGGTTGACCTCCACCTTCCCGACATAGAGCCTTGGTTGAAAACTCGCTTTCGACTTTCAAACCGCAGCCATCTCGACCCACTCATAGCAGAACTTGCGGCAGCCACAAACCGAAAGCCAACCGAACTTATTCTGACGGAAGATCTGGATCTCGAAAACGATCCTTCTAAAACGAAATCTTTGTTCCTTTCTCTCTCCCCTTTTCTCTTGCATTAATTCTTCTTCTATTACCTACGATTATTAGAATATATGATTATTGCAAGAAAATTGTCGACACTTTTGTTCCCTTAAGTACTATCAGTTATCGATAGAAGATGAAGATCCTAAAATGTGACGACAGAATTATCAATAAAAGTGCCATCAGTTGGAAGTTAATCTCGGGAATAAAAATATCTTCTCTTCCTCTGAGAGATTTCTAGTATTTTATTTCTCAAGACATACTTGTTTTGACAACTGCATATGAATGAAGAAGTATAGAGATGGAATTATCAATTCTTTTTGGTATCATAGCACGAGAGATTGTTCCAATCCCCGAATTTTTCTTCCCGGTGGTCGAATGACGAAGGTCGCGCCGTCACATGCGAACAACCACGGTAATTTATTTCGAAGGGCGACAAGTAAATATCGCCTCGACAGAACGGTCGACTGAAAGTCCGCCGTTTTCGGTAGCAAAAAATATGGTGGATGCGAATCCGGGGGCCTCACCTTGTCTCTCTCTTTCTCACTCCATCGTCGTCCATCGGATCCCCATATCCCTCGCGTTTTTCCGCCCCCTTTCTCCGTTTGGGAAATTCGTGCGCGCCACCGGTTGCTACGGGACTGATAAATCACTGGTTGGTTTTGAACGATCACGAGCCGTGTAAAACAACGATTTTTTCCACGCGACACACACGCGCACCGACAGTTCCGGTTTATCACGCCTGACGCCGCCGTATTCCTCGGAACGAAATATGGCGCACACGTCACATTTGCCGTTATTTCCAGACTCGACGTTAAAAAAGGCTGTAAGCGTCAAAAGGATAAAAATTTTTGAGCTACTTCAAGTATTATTTATTTATTTCGATCACGAAGAGAGAGAGAAAGACTCGCGGTTTTGTACATCGTAAATAATTTTTGGAGCACTGTCTCTCAACATTGCGAAATATTATGTATATTTCCACATTTAAAACCCTATAAATTATGAGTGGAATATTTGGTCAATTTTTATCTTAAAACTTATATATTTGTCTTTCTCAAAAATTTGCACATATATAAATTCACAAGTTGCAATCGAGTTCAATCTGTTTTGTTAGCTCAAATTACCGGGACACATTGCGGCACAGAGTGTGTTAAAATAAGCAAAAATAATTTCATGGACATAACTTTTATGTCCAATTTTGTGTACGAGTAGCCAAGTGTCATAAGCGATTAATTCAGAATTTCAAATCCAAAGTACAGATTCTCCTCATCTAAACGTCAGTAATTGTGGCAATGCCGAACAATTTTCGCCGCGTGCCACTGATTCAGTCTCGAAATAAGCTGTTTCAGTGCGACGATCCGTGACAATTCAGACAATCGGCAGTGTACGGCTCTTGATTGGCAGTTGGGACACGGGAAAAACCGTGGTAGACAGAAGGACACTTTTCACTTGTCAGTTTCCGGGTTGGATTCCGGAGATTCCGCTCGCATTGAATGTACGTCGTTCCTCCTCGTGCCAATTTATCCCTCGGGGCTCTTTTTCTGTTTCTTTTCTTTTTTCTCTCTTTCTGTCTTTGTCTTTTCTCGTTCTACTCCACTTATCCCTCTTCTTTCTCGTTGAACATGCACACACCGAACTGGACTGACCGCACCGAATGCGGCTGCATTTTGCGCCAGTGACGGGGTGTTTCTGCTCGGTGCAGCATCTGCACAATAGACTGCCTATGAACGTGAAGCTTCGAACTTATTCTCTCAGTGGCTCAGTGGGTTCTCGAAAGTTCCTAAAAACGCCGTTGAGAAGTATGCAAAAACTCGGCTTGTTGCAATCGATGTAACCCGAAATTTCTAGCCATATTCATGTGCGGCCTCACAACGCGTTGTCGGAACGCCAGCTGTTTACTCGAATGCATATGGCAGCATAATACATGTAGTAGACGTGCATAACTTTTAGGCGTAACGCTTTCACATAGTTTAAAGGACCCTTCGTCCTTTATGTTAGACCTCGTTCGCTGTTTTGCTTTGCACGGTTTAGAGTTTCATAATGATTTTAATAGTAGTATGTACGGCGCGGCGATAGTATTAATAACATGTTCGTGAAAGAAATGATATAATATAAAATAATGGAGATATAAAGAAGGAAAGAAGACTAAATAAAGGAATAAAATAAAATATGAGAGTGTAATATGAGACAGTTTTGTTGTCATATTAGAATCCGAGGTGTCATTTCGCGAATCTGATTTAGAGAGGGTTTCCGCAGATGTAAAATTCCTGACGCGGGAGTTGAATGGCGATGGGAAACTGAGGAAGCGCACGATTATGGGAAGGGAAGGTGTACAAGCCGGATATAACGTGAGATCTAGCTTCCGCGTGCCCTTCGTCGCGAACGAAAAGGGCGAAGCGAACGACGGAGGGGTGACGACGAGCCCGTCGAACGAGATATTTTTATCGGATCTTATGCCGGGGTGGGTGCGAGCCGCTTCGTAATCTCGGCGTTCCCGAAGGCGCGAAAGAGGGAGCGATGAAGGGATCGTAAGAAGGTAATAAGGGCAGCTCTTTGGGCCGTCGGCGCCGCCGCTGAGCACCGTCTTCTTTGTAGCTTCGAGGACTAGGGTCACCGGATATTATACGAAGCCCCTGTAATATTAATTAACAATAAAAGACTGTAGATAGATCCAATCTGTATACGAGAGTTAGCGAGAAGAAATATACCATAAAATTTTTATAATCTATTTTTTATAAACTTATAACAATTACTCTTTTAATTTTTTAAAAGATACTTTTTGTTTTACTGGAAGTCTTTAAATATAATACAGTTACAAAATTTCTAGTTAAAAAATGAAGTAACGAGTTCGCACTTGTGCTTTTTTCAGATAGGGATCACATACATTTTATTATGATGAAAAATATATTAGATCTCAATTTTTCTGAAAAACAATTAATGTGAATGATATAAATAATAAAAACAGCAACAAAATATAATATTCTACTACGGCGCTCTGTTACAGTTGGTATATTTGACACGACAATGAAGGTGTCGAATAGGAAGCTAAAGTCTTCTCGAGCGTGTAAGTTGTCAGATCTCGCGAATTACCGTAATTCCTGAAATATTGCGTCACACATACGGGATTTTGCGGGAGAAGTTTCTCGTCGAAATAGTCCGTAATCTCGGGGTCTTTCTGGAAAAGCGGTGTAAAATAAAGTTACTGCGATTATGATGGAAATCGCGATTTGATTACGACTGTTATGTGATCAGACACATTGATACATTTGAAAAAGAGTGCGATGCACTTGTATTCTTTGAACCGACATGTTTGTAGAAAAAGATCTGTTCATTGCTATAGAATCATCCCTGCATAATATATTAAATACGGCGTGTGTGTGTGTGTGTGTGTGTGTGTGTGTGTGTGTGTGTGTATATGTGTTACTATTATCTTTTCTCATATCCTTTAACGATTAGGCTTTTATGTGCGACGGAAGTATAAAACGACGTCTTTTATTTCGCTGAAAGCTCTTCATTTTTCTCCGGCTTGGAACATCGCGCGGATGATATGTAGCCGAGATACATAACTTTCTCGCTGGAATTTCTGTTATTTTCCTGGCAGCGTTCCTTTTGTAAAGAGGGGGCGAGGTGTAAAACTCGTGAGAATGTCGGAATGCAATAAGCGCGCGATCTTTCGGCTTGCATCAGATTGCCGTGAGACGGGAAGACGTAAAAGAAGAGGAGACTGAGAAAACCAAGAAAAGTTGAATCGATTCAGGATATCGTTCGCGATTACAGTTTCCACACCGTGCTTTCATCTCGTGTAACAGTTCGCGTAACGTTCCAAGTGTTTTGCGCGCTGCGAAGATTAAAAATATTAAATTGTCCAACTCGAATTCTTCCCCTGCAGTAGCCCTGGTGCATTACAAAAATTTCTTGTTATTGGACGAGTGTTTTTAACAGTGCGCTCAACATTTCCACAGATTCCATTTAATATCCGTCAAATATTTTCGATTATTCGCGCAAAATTTTATCGCGCGGTGAATTGCGAGGCGAATTACGAATCTCTCTCTCGTCACAGTTTGAAACAATTAAATCGACGATTCAAAACGGTGTAGTCGAGGGCCGATAAGATCTCCGCGAGTCAATTTTAAATCTAACAACCACGTTCTATGTCGACGCTGACTAATCAGTTAATTCACGCTCGTGCTCCGGATGAAGAAATGGATCTGCTAGGACAATGGCGAACAAATTATCGGCGAGCGGGCGAGCTGACGTTAATGAAAGCTCGGTCAGTAGAATGGCCGTTGATTGGTCGGTTCGTTGCGTTTCACCGTAACGCGTGATTACGTGCTGTTTACATCGTGTCGCCGTTTGTATCCCGGTATATACCTACCGTTCGTACGCGCAATTTCAGCACGGGCCGACTGATAACCCTTCGACGGATAATCACGTCAGAACGATACCAGTGATCTTGCCCTACGTCAAAGGCTGTAACGAGGATCAACAATTGAATCGTTATCACAGGGTGGAAAGTTTCGAATGCGAACGGGAAGTTTTGCCGTAACGAAAACTATTTGAATTGATAAAATATAGTAAATCTTGGACGTTTATTGAAAACAATCTGAGTTGGAATTTTTTACTATAAGTACAGTTGAAAAATAAATAGATTCTTAAATATATGTATTACAAATGTATAATTATAATATATTATAAATAACTGTCTGTAGTATAACTATCTCACGATAAGAAGAGTGTATAAACTATCGTTATTACCAAACTTGTGTGATATCTAATAACACTTTAATTTTTCTCTTTTTTTTTTACAAAGTAAAGAGTACTTTTTACAAAAGTTAAGAGAATATTTTGAATTACATAGTACGGTATAAATATATATTCTTTATATAGAAAACGTTTGACACCACTGTTGATGAGATAGATGCGTACCATTTGACGCGATCGTGAACGATCGCGTATCTTATCGGTACGCCACTCAAGTCTGCGTTCAAGATTGCGTTCCTAACGTCAATCTCTCGATCATTATCGGCCAGTTATCGTTGCGGCACCGATTTTTCTTTTATTCCTTCCGCGCTTAGTCATTCGGCTGTACGTCCGATCTTAATTGGCTGTCGACGGCTTTCCGCGGCGTAGCCGCGTTATCCCCCCTCTGTCCATCTCCCAGTCGAGCGACCCTCGCTTTAATCAGGATTTCCCCGACAATGAGTGGAGGCGGCGCGCGTTCCTTCGTCGGAGAAGTGGAGAAGCGGTAAGAACGAGAGCTGTCGATGGAAGAGTTGGGTTAATTGGCGGGGCTCGTCGGCCGGCGGCGTCTCCCCCTTCGTCTACTCGCTTCTCTTTGCGCAGCGTTTTCCGTAATTTCCTGCTACCCGCGAGGAGCACAGGCGATTTCAGCCGTGGATAATAAACTCGAGCGAGAAGGAAGAGAATGGAAGAACTCGAGGAACTCTCCATATCTGAGTTTGGTTGTCGCTAGTTCTCGAAATATGCACGTTTCCGAGTTATTTTTGATCGAGAATCAAATTCTATTCGAACGCGGAGTCAACTTTAACGCGATATTATTTATCTTCCGTATATCCTTATCTTCACTGCTGACCTATCGACAAATTCGTTGAAAATCGCTGAGATATCCAGTATTCGTGCAAACACTTGGTAAAATATTCAGGTTTCTCTCTTAATGAATTAACTGAATCTCTTGGCTCCCAAGCGAATTAGTCCTTTTTTTCGTGCGACCCATTGAAAATGGATTATGTTCTCAGTCCGCGGTGGCGAATTATGCGAATAAAATAAACCCGCCAATTAATTTGCATTCTGCCACTAATCATCGAGAGCGGGACCGGATCGATAGAGCGCCGCTTGATGTCTTAAAGCAGCACGATCCAGCACGAGCGGCACGCGTTACCAAAAACCGGCTGGACGAGATCGCTCCGGTGGTTTCTGTATTGACGTAGCGCGGTTACGGCCACTTAAGGAGCCGGAAGGCCACACA
>NW_020213188.1:799575-846482 GCF_003070985.1 Temnothorax curvispinosus | reverse complement strand
GCGCGCATTCAAGCCGGCCGGTCAAGCTCGTCTGAGAAAAAAGCGGAAGATTAGGATCGGCGTTCGGAATAGATTAAGAATGAATGAGAAATTTCCTTCTTTAACACCAAAGCGATCCTCTTCCTCCCATTTGCACGGTGTCTAATAACCCGGTGTTTCGTAAGCTCGATGATTTGTATAACAAACGCTTCTAAATCGTAATTATCTGTGTGAAAAAGATCCCTTTCTTTTTCTTCCGCGTCAGTCGCTTTATAAAATTCAACGATCTATTAAGATATTTTTTAATTACGTACGATGGTGGCGTAATAAAGGTTTTCCTTCCTTCGGTTATTTTACAAAATTCCGTTCTCGACGAAGAATTTTTAATTACAGCGAAGTAGCGTTAAAATATCAGAAAATTTAAATTATTTGATGATAAAATAATTAAACGTATGTAGTTAATACATGTTACATTATAAGGATCACGTTACATGATGCCAAAAAAATTTACGCAACGTTAATTTGCAATTAGCAAAATACGAGATCTTGAGCAATGCTTTCAGCATTCAACAACCTCAAAATACTAAAGTTACTTAATTAAAGGTCTCTTAGGGTGCCAGCAAAATTCCGTGATATATTGTCGTGAAATTATATATATACATACCGCGTTCACCGTCGGGCGTTTAATATTTTCTTTTCGCTTCTGTAACGTTAGTACATAATTCACGACTCGTGAAATGTATAGTATTAACTATCGGCCCGACCTTTATCAATAATCAAGAATTTATTCGCGTTGCTAATATGAAATCGTATAATTAAAATTTGTCAAATGTGTCGAAACAACCGGCAAATATTTGAGCGGACGTTATTTGCCGAATTCTTCATCTGTCTGTCTGTCCCTATCGCGTTTGAAATTTCCTTGGCACGTCAAAAGCGCGTGAAAGCGATTGGACCACGATAATTAAAGCCGGAATTGTGATTGTGAGCCATTATTTGTTGCGTGCTGAGTATTTATCGCCCGTCTCGATATAATTCATTTGCGGAAATTAGCTCCGTTGCGCTGCTCGACTGACGATGAGTGGAAGAGCTAAACATTTATTCATAAATTACGTCTAATTTATCGTTTCAATAACTTTTCGCACGTTAAACGTTTAACTATTTCTAAAAAATATTTTCTATATTTGTAATGCGCGTATAACATTTCTTTGTTTAAAAAAATTGCATTATTTTAATTTTAATTTTAGTTATAATTAATAGTCACTAATTGCAGGACTTTCAAGAATATACAATATAAGTGTAGTTTAAGGAGAATAAAGCTACTATAAAACTTTAAAGTTCTCATGATAGTTTATAACGGACTAATAAAAGTTCTTAATCGTTTGGATATATTTTTCTACATTATAAATTATCGATTGATTCAATATCAGAGCTGTAGGAGTACTTGTTTGGGTTCAAACAAGTTCCAAGTTTAATACGATTATAGAGATTTCGTAAACATGCAAATTAACTTTGGCTGGTGGTCCGTCATCCATCTCATCGTCTTTTGCAGTTAGGAGATGAGCCACGCATTCCACCGTGTACAATTAACTCGCGGAATTTCCGATGCCTTAGCGCGCTCGGTTCGCTTTATTGCGATTTAACGTTTGCAAATCGACAGCAGCGGACCGAATTTCCCGATTCTCGCAATATTCGCGCGAAGGAGGGACAAGGAGGATGCGCGTTTCGAATTGCAGAGTATGGTACGGGGCCCAAGTATTAGCGAGCTAACGAGCGCGCTCAGTTATTTGAAAGGCAATTCGCGCGCAACCGATTAAACAATGCGACACGGCACCGCTTGACAATGTAATTGCAGAGTATCCGGCCGATGGTTAACCCAGCCTGGTCGGGCTACAGTCCTCTCCAGTTTCAATCGAAATCGCACCGCCGGATGATCATTTCAACGGCACCGAACCGGCTTTTCGCGCATCTGCGAAATCATTGCTCCGTTCTTAGATGTATTCTACCCCAGGTAGCAGGATGACGTCTAAAGACGTCTTAATGACGTTTTATTGATGTTAGAGACGTCATTACGACGTTATTAATACGTCATTTGACGTCACTCTGCTACCTGGGACGGTATATCTTTTACCTTTCCATGATCAAAAAACTTTATCAATTCTAGATCTTGTGGCCCGACAGAATGAGTATACAAATAATTAAGGATAAGTTGATTTAGCTGACCTTACAATTTTTATAAGAAGACAGTAGGAGGGAGTTGAATGATATATCAATTTCATTTTTAAGTCTTTTCATGTCTTTAAAACTAGCGCAACACTTTCAGAATTTGTCAACGCCGCGCGTGGATTTTTCCGCGTTCGCGAACTTTTATTTCTTTCAATAATATACGTGGAAATTTAAACGGATCGAAACAAAGCCGAGAGAGCAACTTCGGCGCGCGAGAGATGAGAATTGAACATGCCACCGCGAGCATGGCATCAACGAGACATCGTTGGTTTAATCCCGGAATTGTCTACATTGCACGCGTAAGTGCGTTCGACACATGTCGCTCGAATAGCCCACCGCAGAATGCTAAGCGTATGCACGTTCGCATAGTATAGCCGAGCCCTGACAGTGCGTGATTTCGAGTGGTTACGGTGCGGCGTAACGCAGTGCCGCGCATGAATAGTCAGTCCATCCACGATTAATTACGCGATTGACCGTCTCGTTAACGAAGCAAAGAACCGTGTTAAAATACATGATTCCAGTTCGCTCAACTATCGCAGTTATCACAAGTAAGAATGTGGATTGGTGGTTAGATAGCGGCCGATATGGAGTGGAAATAATTATATCCGTAGGGTATACAGGTTCTCTCACAAATGTAATATCTTAATAACGTTTAGAGATTAATTAAACTCAAATCATGTCATTAGATTTATTGTACGATAGTAGTTTGCATGATTGTAATTATTCATAATTAATTTGAAGTGCAATAGCATATTTGTTGTGAAAGATATATTAATTTTAAAAAACATATATGTAATATTATAATATAAACATTTAGATTTTGTAATATATGACTGCAAATTGCACTTGCGGAAAAAGATAGTAACGGATAATTAAACATCATTAAACCTTCAATTTTTTTATTATATTTTTTATCAATAAATATAAAAAAGATATAACTGGTCCTCTCTGATTTTATGATTTCTTCTGTGAATACCATATCAAAGTGCTTTTTACTAGTCGTCAGAAAAATAAAAATATTAGATTGATGTTTTTTTCAAAATTGATAATTAAATTATTGCTTCCTCATAGAGGAAGCTTTGTGATGGTGAAAAAATTTTTTTTCGAGATTTTGATGGAAATAGGTTTAGAATGTTCTAAAATGTCGAAAAATCGTATTAGTAAAAAATGTCCGGAAGTATGTATGTATGTGTGTGTGTGTGTGTGTGTGTACGGATTTTTTGTACACGCATCTACTTCTACAATTTTTTAGATACCGGGTTGAAATTTGGCACACAAATAGAGTATCATAGAAAGTATGTCCTCCTCAAATTTTATTAAAATCCATAAAACGGTATAGATTTTATGCAGATTTTCATTTTTTTGAAAAATGTGTTTTACGCTGCATCTTTCTCAATATTTGAGATAGCGATCTATTTTTAACTCTATTATATTTTTGAGTTTTTTCTACCCCTATTTCATATATAATTCATTAAAATTTGATTGATTAGATCTCGTGTTACACACATTTGAAATTTCGGAGAATTATACATACAGTTTCTAATTTATATAATAATTGAAATCGAGTTAAAATGTTCATATTTGATAGCTTCGGTTTTATCTCGAAAAATCGTATTAGTAAAAAATGTCCGGAAGTATGTATGTATGTGTGTGTGTGTGTGTGTGTGTGTACGGATTTTTTGTACACGCATCTACTTCTACAATTTTTTAGATACCTGGTTGAAATTTTTAAAGAGGTTAAGTTTTTAAAGAGTTAGGTGTGCGAGTAGAAACCTGCACATTGCTTGATTAGAGTTTTTAAGTGTTTAAGTAGAAACCTTCGCACACAAAGCTTCCTCTATGAGGAAGCCAACACAAATAAATACTGAAAATTATACATTGAAAAAAATAATGCTTCATCAACTTGCACACTTAATAACTATGAGGAAGCAATGTGCAAGTTTCAACTTGCACAATTTCATCTTGTTTTTAACTTCAAGACAAGGACGGGTTGTCAGAGAGTTGCGACTGCTCTCGGTATCTCTCGCATCTTCTCATGTTTATGACAAACGTTACCGGCGTGGCGGTAGGTTGCATCGTCTCATTGTTCCATAGGGTCGACGGCACACACCCTCGGTTCCTCCGCTATCCTTTGTTTAGGGAGTTTTGAGAGACCTGGTGGTTTGCGGTTTAAGACGAGGTCAGAACCGTGGTAACGTTGAACTGCGTTCTCGGTTCCCTCCTCGTCTTTTTAAAGATTTACATCGGTGGCCGAGAGAGGAATTGCGGGATGAGACGAGAAAAAGGAGGCACAAGTAGGGAGAAAGAGACAGGGAGGCGCCCTGCGAGATTCTCTGCGGCACCGCTTGTCGCGTGTGTCTTCTACCCGTTCTACCAGACATGGAATAACATGCAGATCGTCATTTCGCATTGTTGTAACAATTGTTATAATTTTGGAAAATGTTTATATTATTATTTCTCGTTTGCTTGAAATCCCAACTACGAAATAAGATTTCAATCGATTATTGTTAAAATATTGTCTATAATTTTCCAAGATCGTAAACCGCGTACATGGAAAAAATTCTTACGTCAATTCTATTGAAAATATAGTTTTAGATTTCCGAACGATAATATTATAGTATGTTATTATATTTTTACAGCAGCGTTCCCTCTCATCGTTTTTCATGAGCTGTTATTTTCCCGATGTCTTTCCCCCTTTTATCGCGGAGCACAATCGCTAATGCAGGGACAAATAAACGAGATTTGCACAGTTATCAAAAACATGAACCGCCACACACGTCTTACTTTTCCTTTTTAAGAGCCCCCAGTTTGCAATTTCGTTTCTGAAATTTTCGAGCCGTCTCTCGTCCTTTACGAGTCCCGCTTCGGCCGTCAACGACGTCTCGAAAAGATCGTAATCCTACTGTAATAAAATTCGAATTGTCGACGGACAAAGCGAGGGATTTATACCAGAGAGGTTTTCCCTTGGTTTTTCCTGCTTTTTTTTAACGGACTCGCCTTTCCCTCATTCTTTTAGAAACTTTTCGCCGAGCCTTCCCTCTCTAGTCTATCGGCCGCGACCATTATTATTGCCGCGGTGCAAGTTATAGCACAAGGGTAACTGTGCCTCCTCGCGCCAATTTCCGTGCCTTCGGCAGCGACTATCCAGCCAACGCCAACGCGGAGATGACGCTTAATTGCTTAGTCGTGTCGAGTTCGCGTGTTAATTGATTGGATTTCTTTAGGGAAAACTTTCCTCCGCGATCGCGACCGCTCAAGTGCGATAGTATAATAACTCCCTCCGAGGTTGGCGGCCGCGACAACGACAGCGGAATGAATAAATTGCATGAGACGGAGGTGCGATAAGTTTTCTAAGATTACAACAGAACTGTGCCAGCGATGACTATTCTTCATTAATCGCAGTTGCAATCTTCAAATTTGCGAGTAGTTCCCTTTCGAGCGATCGTGTAGACTGTTAGTACATAAATAATTTTATAAAATTGCAGAAAATTTTTCTGAATTGATAATAATGAAAATTCTTTACCTACTTAATCTTTAACGAACGTACCGCTGTTAATTTATTAATACTTAAAATAGTAAACGAAACTTTTTACAATCTGTGATTTTAAAAAGCGTGATTCCAATATGTGAAATAACTCACTCCAAGTTGCCGGCCAGCAATGAAAACTCACTGGTCAATGGGTAAAAGACTTGACAACGTTTAATTAGAGAAATCGAATAGACAATATATATTATACACATATCGACATATTAATCGTTCGTATCGTCTTGTAAATCTTTGTCACATTATTTACATATTGACTCGCGGTCTCTATTAGAAGACCAATTTCATCGTTGCGAAACACGCGCTGATAAATCGCGAGCGAAATGAGAAATAGCGGCGGTGCCGCCGTATGGAATGCATAACGGGGGACGTTCCGGGAGAGGATGGGCGACAGGGATCGGGAAAAGAAATGAAGACATCGCGCAGCTTGCGCGGGGAGGCCCTCGATCTGGGTCGGTGCCGGATGTCGCGAAGGCAAGAAAACTCGTGTACCGTGGATTAACGACGACACAAATCATCGGCGGCAGCTCGTGCCCAGGCCCGGGGCCTGCTCCAGCTTTGATTGAAAAGAAACGGGATTTAACGTCTGCGACGAGACAGAGGTGAACGACTCGAGATGAATCGAGCTATAATCGAGAATAGACGTGCTCCGTATGATCGCGCTCGCTGAGAAAATAATTGAGGCGAGCCTCGTTAACGAATCGATATCTCTATCGTTTTTGTGATTATTCCTTTGAAGATCTTTATCTTTTAATTAACTTAGCGAGAAATCCTCATTGATGATTTTCTTACGGTTGGCTTTACAACATTGTCAGGTATTTGCGATTAGACTCGAACAAAATTCCAACACGCGCCAATAACCTCAGGATTCAGTCATATTTTATTGCGAATAATGAGGATTCAGAATCAGATGTAAGACCTTTGAGTAGCAATAAAAATTGATATTATTGGAATGTGAAGCAGTATATAGAGGCGCGCGAAGGCAGATTTAATTTTTCTGTATAAATTACTAATAATTAACATAGGTTTGATGAATATATAATTATCCATATGATTTATAGCAATATGAATGATAACGTCGTTTTCATGAGTTCCTTTTTCAAGAGACTTCTCTTTCTCACGCAAAATGGCATTAAATTCGAAGCGAATTCTGAGTTATAGTTCTTTTCTTTTTTATATCACGTGTCACAAATCATTATGAATTACAGCTGTTTTATATTACGAATTTCTCTCTCTCTCTCTTTCTCTCTCTCTCTCTTTCTCTCTCTCTCTCTCTTTCTCTAGATGTTTTATGTATTGCATATTTTATCTTTTGTAATACCTTGCTGTACTTCAAAACAAGATTCGGCGTCGGTGAGGGATCGTAAGTTACTAGAGCGGGGTTAATGTTTCTGTCGCGCGAGTCGCGCGGTGAACGATCGCGATTCGCGAGAGCGCGGCAAGGGCAAAAAGCGGAAAACCGTTCTGCGCTGCGACGGCACTCCTCCAGCTCCGTCCCGGTAACTCCGGGTGGAAGGAAGAAAAGTCACGTGTCAGGGGGATTAACTGCCGCACAAATCATCGGAGGCGGTTCGTAACCAGCAAGCCGCTCGCCCGTGTCCCCTCTCGTCTCGGCCTGTGCAAGACGGGAATTCTAGAGCAACGGGTAGTACTCACGGCGATTGCTCCGCCATCCGCCGCATCAGGCGCATCGGTGGAGGCTTCCGGTAGGTGAGGGCCCATCGGATCCGGGGCAACGTACGGTCGCGGTGGTTGGTGATTGGTGTCCGTACTTTAGGAACGTGACCGCACGACACGCGGCCGGAATCGTCGGAATTTATCGTGACCGAACGCTTCCTTACTTTCGATTGATATAATATAATAGCGCCGCGGCGGCGAAAGGCATGCTATTGGGAATGATTAATCATTGTGCCGTTTGAGAGTTATTTTTTTATCCCGTGAATAGGATTATATGTAAAATTGCAGAAATGGGTTAAATGAGCTATTTTTAAATTGAAAATATTTCTAGAAATCTTTTTTAATTAAGAAATTAAGAAGAGGAGAATTCAGAATCGCACGATAGAATTATTACCTACAAGATAGAATGCAAATGTTTTAATCGTACATTTTCTTTTCACTTATTAATTTTTTTCATAGTAAAATTTTCTATAATGGATATATAAAATCATGCATGAAATTCTTTTCATCTCTTTCAGTCTCTGTAATTTTACAGAAAGTGTTCATAGAAATTGATATTTTTCGTACGTGCGTTATTTATTTTTTCGGCTATTTTTAATAAGTTTCGATGCAAAGCCCAGCAAAGCCTATACGGCTCGCGTCGCTTAATGGTATTTTGATTTCGTTGTTTTCATTGGCCGTCACGCGTCGATTTTGTCGTTTTCCGCCGCGCGTTGCCCAACTACAGAGTCTCGCTATTATTAGCCGAATGTTTATTCGCCCTCGTCACTCTTGCACGGTATGATGCACCGCGTCGCATTCTATCGGAAACGTCATATTGCGTGCCACTCTCTCATTGAACGTAGGCAAGTCACGCAAATATTTCCTTCGATAACAAAGCTTAATCAATTTTAACGATATAATTATTGTTTTTGCCAGCTCTATCAATTCTCTTCTCTTAATTAGCTCGCATTCTCTTAATTCGTCACGAGTCTTTGATCTTTTATGCTAACCAACTCGTACGTAGATTATTAATTTCGATAATGCCGATAATGGCAATTATCTGATTTGACAACCATTGTTTGAGCATGTCGTTTTTGTTTAGAAAATATCTCTACCGTTATTTTTAGACTTTCTAGGACGCTCCCTATAGTGCTTTGCGTACGTGTGCACGACGGTGGTCGTGTATTTTATTTCCGCGCGACGGAAATTAGCCGGCGGAGAGAGCGGGGTTGTTGCGCGACGTTAAGCTTTACTGGAGAATATCGCGGAATTATGGCAAAGATTCCGACCTGCTGGGGGCAGAGAAGTCAAATTCGATTAGCGCCCGGCAATATCTCTCCGCTCTTTCCCGTCTGGCACGGAGAACGGAAGTGTTGGGCTTGATCCACAAAGTTATTCTGTTCTAGATGCCTGAAACTTCTTGTTGATTCAATTAGGGTCGGTTGATAGAGTCGCTCGGAGGACGCAGGCATCGTTCTGTAAAACGCTTGCAAACGGTATCCATGAGGATCAACTTTAATATATTAATTTATATAATATTAATTTAACATATATATAATATGGGATACTAATATTATGGTATATTTTTCTTAGAGAGAGAGAGGGAGAGGGGGAGAGAGAGAGAGAGAGAGAGAGAATTTCTTCATTTATTCTGCCATTACATTCAAATATACTATTTTTGTGTTATTGAGTTTTCATACTTTTGAAAATATCCGATATATTTGTTTGCGGTGTGCGTGACGGTTGATCGGTCACGTGTTTGGATCGTATATAGTATTTCAGGTGTAGCGATTGGTCGCACAACAGTCTCGTAACTCCGATAATTTACACGTGAGTGGTACTGTCACAGACTCTATATGTAATCGTACATATGCATATATTCAAATATACACCAAAATTATATAAAACTTAAACGTTTATCCTCAAATGTCTACGACAACTGATTCAAAGAAGGAAATCGATAAAAAAAATCTTTCAATATCAACAAACAAATAAATATTTATGATCTTGCTATCGGATCTCTTTATTCACGAAGCTCCAAAAGAAATTCGTAACAATACTATGATTTGATCAGTTTCGTGAATCAGTGTATAGATATATATAATCCAAAAGTTAACCAAAATAAAGCAACAAGATATTCCCGCCAAATAATATTATTTATAATTTCCGAAAGTCTCATGTTTCCTCGAAATATAATCTCTTTATTCATCTTTACGGGAATATCAATGAAAATGTAGCACCGCGATGAACGTTAATTGTACTCGCGCTGATAGTCTGGATTCTTCAGAGGTGATTTGCGCGGTGTATACAGCGGAAATGTATATCACGTGCGTCTACATTAATTCTCTCTCTCCCTCTATTTTGCAATTCAATCTGTGCGCGCAGGTCTATTAAGCCGTGGCTTTGATTGGTAGGGACCGAAGTACGTTAATTGGATAAAAATTAGCAGTCATTAACACAATTATCCCGGAGATGCGATTGATCAGATCGAATGTTTGTTGTGCGATGTAATTCGAGCGAAATACGATCGGACCGGTGTTTCATCACGATTGTCGCGATCCGACGAATATTTCGAGGTACGAAAAACGGAGTGACCGCGTGTCATTGTGCACCACGTGCAACGCAATTGATCATTGAAAGTGGAACTCAAAACGTCACGTCAATCTTAATATGATAAATAGAGAATAATCGTAATTGCATCTCAAAATACACTATCATACATCATAATTGTTAGCTTATCATATACATTTCACTGTTATTTGTATTTTATTAACGTGACGTGATTTTGATTTTTGGATTGACGCGTAATTAATAGATAACGTTCGTTATGATGCTAGATAGATGTATATGCCACATTTTCATTTATATTACACAAGTATCAGATTCTTCCTTAATATACTGATTAATTGGGCAGTATTATTGGAAATGATGTTGCATTGCTACTTGTGCATGTATCATGTACATGCGTCCAATGCCCGCAATCAGTACCTAAGCATCATCATTCTCCTGTACATATAACCAGGTATAGATTCCGAGGTGGACACAATTCTCTCGGGACAATCTGCATACATGCAAAGATGCATATATGCAAATGCAGTCAGATATTGTAGACACAGTTGCTGGTCGTAATCAGGTGAATTAGCACACGACATTCACGTTCACGCGATGATGATTCACGCATAGTGTACACTTTGTCATCTATATAAAAGAAACAGCTCTTCAAACATCCTAAAGAAATTGTCAGATATATGTTGCATATTGATATAAGTAATACCAGCAATTAATTATCAAATTATGCGCTACCAATACAAATATTCTTTATTTACTTCGTTCTTTGAATCTCTATTACAAAATTCACATTTTTCAATATCCAAAATTTGACTGACTAACTTTTGTTCTTGTGAGAGTGTATAACTTTTTATTTTTTTTTTACTTTTTTTAAAGAAAATATTGAGTAAATCTGTGCACATAATAAACTCAAATACTAATAAATTGTAGAATAATCAATAATATGTACAATATGTAGTTAATAACAGTAACTTATAATTGGGATGCAAAAAATATCTTGACGCAAGAAAGCTAGATGACTATTTTCGAGTTAAGAACATACAAAGCTTTTCTCTCTCTCTCTCTCTCTCTCTCTCCCACATATATCTATTTTTTTTTCAAAATTGCCATTTAGCTCTTTTCTACTGTTTCGTGATTTAGTTGTATACACTCAGAGAAAAAATTTGTACCAGCAACTAGAATTTTTTTTGTTAAACCGACTAGAAATTTGTGGATAAATAGCGCCTCAACTATGTATAATATAGTTGTAATGACAACAATAAATAAATTATTTAAACTACAAGAAAGTAGTGGCATTAACGAAAAATATATTGTGTATGCAAAAGGTATGTTGTAGTAACATGAATAATTATTCATTGTAGTGATATCAACATAATTTTTAGAGTTGTCTAATAAAGAATAATTTCTTATTTGTTAAACTAAAAGATTTATAATTAATATACCTAGGCGACTAGCGCCTGAAAATATCTGTTTTGGTCCCGTAGGGGGTCTCCTTATATACAGGTCGGTGCGGAATTTTGAACTCGAGAGAATGTACGGGCGATGCGACGCCTAGCGGCGTCGATGCAATCTATTTATAATCCAAAATTGATTAATATATATGTGGGTGAACACACCCTGACTGGCGAACCTTAGAAAGATCGCTGGAAAAACCCTGCTGAGCGACCCTAGTTATAGGAATCGATGTTGAATTTTAAACACGCAAAAGTATACTGGCGATGCACCGCGTAGCGGGCGCGAGCCGAACTCTCTCGCCGCGCGAGTCCGCGCTGCCGCCCGCACCAGCTTCTGGAAGTATGCTACACAACAAAAAAATATTTGTCTAAACAATAAGTCAAGGAGTTGTCTAAACTTGAAAAATGTTATTGTCATATCTTGTTTTATGGAGTCTATATAACTATAATAATTATAGTTGAGGCGATATTTAACTTTCAACTAATAGTTGACAAATATTGTTTCTGTGACTATACTTTTATAGTATTCAGTACTATTTAGTTCCTATTACTTTGGAAAACTAGTTACAAGTAGTTAAACTGCAGAGTTGCCAAAAAAATAGTTGCCACAACTATTTAGATTTCTCTCAGTGTAGCAAATGTGATTGATGTAACCACTTCAAATCACGATGTAGTACGCTGGCCATCCGCTCGAGTTTCACCTGGAGAATATCGGTTGCTGCAGGTGCAAAGAGACCACATTTCCCTGTCTTCTCTGAATGCTCTCTTATGTTTACCAGTCGGCTGAGCATGTGTTTGCACGTATTGCTTCGGCTACGATAGAGAGGGGGAGGAAGGGAGGGAGAGGGAGAGAGAGAGAGACTCCCGAGGGTGAAACATCGTTTGGTCGGATTCAGCAATAGGACTGCTCAGTTTTAGGGTCGTCGTTGCAACGGGGGTGGACCTCGGAGGGTACGAGGATTGGGATGGGGAGGACTGTACACTTAACTCTGATTGCAAGTGCGTATTATGGACTCCTGCGCAGGGGGGGGAGGGGAGTTTGGAAATGCATGCCGTGCATTTAGTACTGTGCTCTTGCTGTCCGGGGGATGTGGAAGGGTGGCTTTCGTCGCGTCTCGACGACGACGACGGTGGCGTTCATGCACGCGTGTAACCACGGGAACATGCACGTGCCCGTCGGTCTGTGTACATATTTGGCACATTCTCTCTCGTAGCGAACCCTCTTCCCGACCCTCATGGAAGAACTCGTCCTCGTTTGCGGTGTGTAAAACCGTCCATATGGTCACGGGGAGTATATTATGAGTCGCTTCATCGCGTATGTGAATGATTGGGGAACGATGGTCGAGATTTCCGGCGAATCCGTGGATTCAACATCAGCCTTAATGTACCATTACCGTTAGGGAAGATATTCTGATAACGGACATTTTGGCTCGATTCGACGTTTCCCTAATCGTTCCTTTGTCTTGCTTAATCCTTTCGGATTCCCGGAGAGGATAATGTAATTTAGGTAACAGTTTGAAATTGTTGGAATACAAGTATTAATCGAATTCTATGTGGAAATTATTTTAATATTTACGCCTATATAAATTGAAGATCCAAAACTAGTGTGTAAAATAATAGATTTCTTTGTGACTATAATATTTTTTGAATGAATTTAATTTGTGGTTTAATTGCGGTGTCATTATTAAATTAATGACGTTATTTATTCATAAATAGGCACTTTTGAACTCAGTTTTGATAGTGACAGTTTCTCTAATTGTAAATCGCTTTACTTTCCAAAATAATTCATTTTTTATACGCTATTATTCATGTCACGTTATTACCATTTTTATTGAGTATATTTCGCAATTTAATCTCTTTCGTCTAGAATCTGTGAAATTGTCCTCTTTGGCTCGAAAACTCCATCGTCATGAACTTTCCTTAATGAATTAAACCGCTCTCGACTTAAGGACGAGCTTAACTAAATCCGGGATCGTGTCCTTAGCAAAGTTTCCCCAAAGTTCCGCTATTCGTTGTCGTGTGACTTTGTTTATACATTAGTGGAATTCACACGTTTCCACTTGTTCAGGATCTTATTCGACGATTATGGCATACATTAGATGAAAGTAAGTCGTAAAACGGTTCTTGACACGAAGTCTTTCGCAATTAATATACGCGTCTTCTTTATTGCCAGTTCTTAACGCGTGTATTCATGAATATTCATCGCTGTAAATCAAAGAGAGAATTTAGAAGTCGTTTGTCAACGTAGTCACTAACGGTAAAAAGTAAGTTGTGTATAAATTAATTTTTAATCAAAATTCGATAATTGCATTATTTTTCTCAAAAAAGAATACTTAACATATCAAATGTATATATCTCAAAAATAAATTTGTTATACGCAGAATAATATACTAAATTTAAAAAATTACATTGCATGTAGTAAACGTTTTCAAACTTGTACATCTAAACGTAAATATCTGCTTTTTTACAATTTGAATAGTTATTTGAGAAGCCAAAGAAATAGCTGTGCGATTACCGCTGTGCGATTGTTCGGTTAATTAGTGACTCATCCGATTTATTCGTTCGTTGATCCGTTTCCTTCCCGTCTGTGTCTAACCGTCTCATTATTCGGCTGTCATACATCAAATCCGCGCGCACACATTTGCCTGGGAAATTCGGCGGGCGCAAATCACGCGGTCCGTTTTCACGAGATTAAATTCATTTTACGCAAATTACCGGGCGCATTCATTCGTCCGTTCGTTTTCATCGCGCCGCGCCACGCCGTATATCACCGGCATGCGCCTCTATCCCCCTCTCGACAAAGGATGCACATTCAGTGCCGTACTGTCGCTTATCGTCGGGCAGCAATAGCAATTATGCAATGTGGACCGCTGGATAAATTTTTATAACTCGGCGCGAAGAGATTAATGCCACTTTTAGTGGAACAAAAATGAAAACGTTGCATATTCCTGAAATTAAAATGCCGTACCGTTGCTCGTTAGTCAGTGATGTACATGCATAATTATGCAGTTACATTGCGTATATATAGTTTATAATTGTATAGCATAAACATAAACTATATTTAGATAGATTTTTAAATGCGGGTTAACAGAAAAGTTTAATTAAATGGACGATTTTATTTTTTGTATTATAAACTTTTTCGGTAAATAAAAAATTGTTGCACCAACAACGTTTTATTTTATTATGTCTATGAAGTTGGTCCCCCTTTTTCAAAATTCGGAAAAATTTATTAGAATTCTGGATTCCCCAGCAAGAGTTCTAGAGTTCTCTATTTTATTAGTATTTTTTTTAGCATATCTTTTAATCATAAATAATCTCACGATAAAAAATCATACGTACGTAACAATTTTAACGATATCAGTGTACAAATATAATAATAATATATATTGAAATGGTTGCACTTAATATTAAATGATATATCACAACGGCCCTCGCAAAATTAATATTTGAGCATAGGGTATATTGTCCGCTCTACCGCAGTTCGGACACGGTCCCAGACGACCCAGACCTATTCGTTTGCGTTTGTCGTGTTTTTGCTGTCCCCTTTCCCTCCTCGCCGCTACCGTCGCCATCTACCATCGCTTCGCAATTTTCGGGGGATGAGCCTGGTCGCGGTTTTCCCACCGCACTGTCGGGACGACACCAGCGATGAGAGTGCTTCTAACGTGGGAACCGCCGATGGGGGTAACGGCGCGTGCCCTTATAATAGACGCTTGTTTGCTTAATTTGGTGATTTACGCGCCGCGAGTTTGCACAACGGCCGGATTCTCACTGCTTGAATCCCGCTGACTTATTGAAAAGCTAGCTCGAGGCGAGTCCCGCGGGATAGATTAATATATAGCTACTTTTTCCGGGATTCTATCGGTGATTTATGCTGTCCGTTTAAGGGAACCCGCGTCTCACACGATAAACTCTTGAATTATAATGCGTGCTAATTTCCGGGTACAAATGTTTTTCTGGTCGATTGACTTTATTCGAAGTATCTGCCATGAGCAGCGGCACTTTCTCTAGAGTTCGCGGTCGCTCGTAACTCTAAAAATTGTAATTTTGATTTTACATTTGAATAACCGCGGTTATTTTTTTTTTATTTCAGGTAAGTGGGATTCAGCGGAATGCCGCGACTTTTTCGATATTCTGCGCTTCGACATCCTGCGTGAGGTCTTGCCATCTTTGCGGGCATCTTCTGGTATGTATTACGACCGATTCATGCCTTATTTCTAATTTTTTTAATACGATAATCCGATATATTTATCTCGGCGATATTATTTATTCTGGCTCGAACATTTAGATAGGGCTATGATCGCCCTGCGAATCGAACATTTTTGGTACTTCGGAATCGACTTTAACGTCATTACAGCTCTCGTATTTTATCTTGCGTATCGTTTCTTCTCCCGTATGTTCGTAAAGTTTTTTATAAATAAAGGACGCAGATTTCGGAACGATCGCCCCGGCATCGATTGCACTTCAGCGCATGCGGCGCATTTTGCTTTTAGAATCATGACAAAGCGACACAAACCGCAGACGACATCGTCTGCCTAAATGGAAGGGCGGAAGGGCGGGGGCGATAGAGGAGGAAGGGCGCGAAAGGGCAACGGTACTCTTTTATTTTTATTGACGACAGGTATATCGCGTTTTAACATTGTGCGATGATCGCAACGTGTTCACGTCGCGCGATCGAGATAGAAACGCCGATTCTTCTTTCTTTCAACCAAACGAGGGGGAGAAGAATCCTCTCCTTTCGTGTCGTGATATGAAAAGATGCGAATATGGAATATGGAATATGAGATAAGCAAAACGTACTCTCTTTGTAAAGGGAGTATAGTGAGAGTAAGAATCGTTTATTTGATATCGACAGATATTACTGATGTCCCTTTGAACAGTACGATCGGGATAAAAGGCAATTCAAAGTTTATGAAATTTATGTAAATTATATAAATTAATTTAAGATATGAATTTAAGTAGATTTAATCGATTTATTTAATGCAAAATATTACCGGAAGTGTTATTATATATCAAATATGTCTCACTTGTGTTTATTTTTTCTTTTTAATGTAAAAAATAATCTATGATCTATATTTTGGATGCAAAAAAGCGATTTTACGTGCAATTGATAATCAAAATCTTGATTCTGTTAAAAAAAGGAAAGTGGAATATCAAGTAGAAAATATGTAATTTTGTGAACATATAGATAAACATTTTTGGGCAAATAAAATCGAGGGCAACATTGCTCGTGTGGCTTTTTTTTCAAAAGAAACGAACGATGTTGTTGAGGACGTATCGACGTATCGTCAAGTTTCATCGCGTCGTAGAAAGTTTCGCCATTGATTAAAAAAACATTCGTCGTACCAGAGACAGAGAAAGAGAGAGAGAGAGAGCAACGGTGTCTTTCTTCATTTCTCACCGAAACGGAGGGGAATAGGAAAGGGGATGGGTGTTCGCGACTCTAGAAACAAGTCCTCGGTGGGTCACGCGAGGATTTTTCATCGCGAGGAGAGAAACAGGAAATGGAGAATCATAGAACGGAGGGAGGGAAGACCATGAAATGGCGGTGGGAAACGCATTTCTCCAGCGACTCGTCGAAAAGTGACAGAAAGTGCACAGAGGAAAACTGGAGCATATCTTAGCGACGGATGCGCTCATTGTCCCGTCATAGCCGGGGGAATCAGAGTTTCTCCCTCTTTCCTTCCTTCTTTTTCCTTTCTTCCTTCCTTCTACATCTAACTCTTCCTGTCTATTTCGGTGCTCCTTCTTTTTAAGCAGCCAGAAGAGCGAGCCGTGCGTTTCTCTGATACAGTTTTTTCATCGCCCTTTATCTCCTAATCTTTTTTCTTTCCTTTGTTGTTTTTTCGCGAGAGAAAGAGAGAGCTGTGCTGCACCGGTCGTAATTTCTGCAGGTAACCCCGGGACTGCCGGGTCGGATATATACGCGAGTCTATCACTGCAAATGATTGAAAGAAGAGTAAGGCGGAGGAAAAGACGAAAGGTTACGTTGATGACAAGTCGGCTGGATAGAAGAGGAGGATATAGGTTACTGTGAGCAAGTGCCACCGAAAGGTTTTCATCCGAAGTAATTCGTGATGCTTCTAGATCCCCCTTCTACCAATCTAGCCGCTCCTCTTATCCTGATTATGTCTACGTGGAGGATAGGAATTCCGTTTGTTTCGCGACGCGTTCCCGCTCAGAGCACGCGGTAATTAATAGTAATTTGCACTGCGCGCGCGTGGAGTTTGTGCAGGTTTTGCGAAGTACTCCAAGCAGTAGCGAGGACAATTAGATTGCAATCTCTGATTACAATTTCTGATTACAATCTCTGACTCTGATGGAAATTTTGAAGACAAAAGTGAAAATTGTGGGTATAATAGTATAGTAATAATAACAACTTTATTGAGTGCATACTATAAGAGTTTATTTAGTTTAACAAAATTTACAAAGCTTAAGTAAAAATACCACGAATAATAAACCACGAATGTGACAGCAATGCTACTACAAGGCCTAACCAGAAAATTTAAGAAATTGAAAAGAAAAATTAAAAATAATGAATATATATCATAAATGCAGAATTGCTAGATTGCCACATTCTTCTCTGTCAAAGGTTCTCTGATCATTTTGCAGTGAATTTATTCTCAGCAAAAATTTAGTCAGACATCCATTTCTTCCATAGCTTTGAACTGTTTAGTTTTAGAAATTATTGTGGTTAATCGTCAAATTAGATTTCTGACGTTAAATAAAATTAATTTTCTTGAAAATGTTTAGATTTTTAATTAGAAACTGTTGATACATTTTCTGGCAAAGATTTTGAAGATAATTTTGGCAAGCAATTTAAGTGAGAGAGATAATAGGATATAATGACTTATAACTTATTTTTTATGATTTGCTTTTTTTACATTAGGTATTGTTTGAAGCAACACGTGACGAAATGTCAGCGTTTTTTTGTTTCCTTATTTACTCGTCGTGGAGAAACATACATCGTGATGAACTTTCCTACGTTTTCTTTTTCACCGTGCCCTGCAACAAGAGGTCTGTGGCAATGAAACAAGCACGGAATCATGAGACAAAGGATGTAGGTTACCGCGAACAGTACCTTCTAAACATTTCTCGAGTTCGCTACTCGCTATTTTCTTTTTTTTTTTAAGTTAAACATTGTGGAAACGTTGCCTAACTATAACATAGGCTTATTTTCCGCGAACTCGTCTTTATTTCTGCACCGGTTCTTTTTTCTATGGGAAGAAAAAATAGAACAGTAGTTAGAAGTAAAACTCTAGAAGCTATTTTTTATTTTATTTCACATTTGATTGTAATCGTGTTAATTTATTATATTTCTCGTCTTTCTTGCTTTTTACTTTTATTTCCATTTCTGTCTGTTTCTCGATAGATTTATTACAAAAACAATTCATGCGATAGTCGATAGACATCTAAATTTCGAAATCTAATGTCACTTTACATAAAACAAAAAGCGCTTTTAATAGAGAATTGTCGATAAAGGAAAAGAACAAAAATTCGTATTCGCCAAAAGAACAGTGAATCGTGTTGCCAAAGATTTATGCTTCCGGACATTCGCGTATCCGGGAAGAAAAATATTGCGATCGAAAAAAGCCCTGCTAACCCCCTGCTAACCCCCGGCCCTTTATCCAGACACATCCTAGTGGCTTTCCGTGATGGACAACGTACCCGTGTAGGGTTTGCCTAAAAGTTTAAATTCGAGTTTAAATCTCCCCCGTGTTCGCCGAGGGATCAAAGGACAAGAGCGGGAGTAGAGTCCGAAGTTAAAAAAGATCTTACATTGCTTGTGGAGGAGCAATATAAAGGACGGAACATTGCTAGAGAACTTGAAAAGAATTCTCCGCTAATTCAATGCTTTTTGCTTCAAACTATTTGACTTTTTTTTAATACGAAAATTTTGTATAGTTTTATTATCGCATTATATATAAGATATAAAATATATAATTAAATATAATTATCAACTGGAATGAGACGTTTTATTACGGATATTAACTTAGAATATCACACGAGCAATACGGTGAATTTTTATTTATCACTTATTGCGATTAATTTTATCAGATATTCTTTCACCGTGAATTCTGATTGCCGATAGATATTTGTAATTTTCTTATCTTAAAATAAAAAATTTGAGTCTTTTTTTTGTGACTGATGATGGAGGAATCGGATAAGTTGCGTGAAAACCTAAAGTCAACTTTAAAGCCGCCATCTGTTTCAACAGATCAGACAAGATCGATGCTCTCAAGATTACGCAAATCCGATATTAGTCTTGGCTAGGTTCAAGAATGAAAGGGATTAAGGCTTCGGAAGGCGGGGAAGAAAAGAAGCACAAAGAGATCTTGATCATTTGTAGAATTATCAAGAGTATTATAGATATGATTAATATGATACAACATCTTAGATAATTTGAACGTTTATTTATAAGTATATTATTTAGAGTAAGAATATTTTCTTTTATACCGTACATGTTAATTTCTTTTTAATTTTGCAGTCTATTTTTTGTTCCTTATATATAATTGGATTAGTAATATCAATTTATAACATCGTTATTAACTTGCGACGGATACTTGAATATTCCACCGAGAAAGAAAGTAGAAAGTATCAATGCAAACGATAGTCTTTTCATTGAAAGATTTCGGAAGTGCGGACTTTGGCCATTTATAATCACGTTATTCATATTTCTTTCAACGTTCGCGAAACGGGGTATTAGCAGTTTCAATAGAGCTTCATTAGGAATTCAAGAAGCGTCGGGTCGGAATCAGGTCTCAATCAAGCCGTAGTACAGAAGAACTTTTCCCAAGGGACACAAGAGTACTAATAAAGATAATATTTGCCAAAAGTCAACGCACTAATGAAGTACGATCGAACTCGGGATTCGCGTTATAAGAGATACGCGAAGAAATTCAGTTATTAGCGAAACTTTGTATCAACTTTCGACCGCCAGCTGCATAGACTTTCGCTACCATAAAGTCGTTTATTCGTCTTCTTCTCCTCGGCCCTGAATAATTTCATAATATCGTTTGCGTGCAATTTCCTGTAGGAAACTCCATCTTTTCCTTCGTACGATTCTGTTCAAAGAGCAACCAAAATTTCTAAATTAAAAAAAATCTCGTCTTTAATTCGACTTAAAAATATAAAATGAACTGATGAATGGCTTCATTTAATTTATGTATTAATTTCTATAATATAATTCTCCGTATAACAATGTTTTTTAATTAAATTTAATTAATGACAGACGAAGTTTTGTTACATATTACTAATTGGAGATATAGTGAGATATTTTTAATAACTACTATTTTTTAAATGAACACTTTATGCAAATAATATAACGTAATAACATTGTTAGATATGTGGAAATTTGAGATAACATGAAGTATCTACGATACATAATGTCAATGTTGTATGCGTTTTACGAGACACACACGATGGCTCTTCAAAAATTCAGCATGCTTTCGTCAAGAATGGCGTGCACGGCTTAGAAAGAAGAGATCAAGAAAATCCGTATACAATCGAGGCATAAAATCCAACAAGTACACTGTCCTCAAAAAGTTTTCCAAGCACGACGAGCATAAATAAATATAATTTTATACAGGTTTCTACGTAAACTTTTACATAGATCTTTGGGTAATAGAAGATCCAATCTTATTAATCGTATTCTACGAGAGAGAATTAGAAAGACGTGTAACTCTGTGGATTGGGAGGGAGACTTATCATAAGAAAATCAGCATCGCTTATTCCCTATTTTTGCATGACCTTAGACTTTTCGGCGATAGTGTATACTATAGGTACGTAGCGCACGCACGCCCGAAACAGCCGATTTGAAGTCCCTTATTGTCGACATGCGAGTTCGTGAATGGAGTATCGTCGAACAATTTGCCATTCTATCGCTCTCCGGAAAATCCCCGCAAAGTGTCCGGACGCCATCGCGAAACCCGCGCCGAATTCTTCTTTCGGCGACATTTCGGAACTTCGGCTCCGGAGAGAGAGACATCCAAAAGTTTCTCAGAGTAACGACTCGCTCCGCAAAACTCTGCCGATTTTTCCCGCTGCAAAAGTTCGCGTACTATCGGCTGTCTGGAATAATAAATTCAGCAACGTTGGTGGATTCCACCTCTTTCCACCCTCCCTTTCCCTTCAACGTTCCTGGCTGGAGTTCAATCCCAGTTCAAATTCAACAGCCTTCCACAGCATGATCTCAACTGGCGCGCGCGAAGGATGTGCATTTGTTTGCCAAAAACGCGATGGATGTAGCTCCGTATTTATATATCAAGTATACTCCCCCATCTCCTTATACATATATCGAATATAAGTAAATATTCGCAAGCTTTATACATACAAATTTTCCGATCAATCGATATCTCCTCGATACTTGTTTTTGTTTAATTTAATTAATTAATTAATTATTTTATTTTTGTCTTTATTTTGTCTTTTCTGTTTATTTTGCGATAAAATACTTTCATTAAGAAAAAAAATCCTCTTAAGAGATTAAGTGAAGATTAGGATCTTGCTGCCGTATCGAAAGCCATTACAAGTCTCGGTCTTACTTCTGTAATTTTCCTCTTCACGAGACGAGTGCTGTAAAGTGTCCACATGTGTGACATCCATCCATATGGAGCGGGGTGTCGCATAATGTAAGAAAGATATATGAATTATGTAGCGGTGAGCGTTTTAGACGGTTGCCTTGAAAGAGGTATTAATATAAAATCTCTTAAATATTAATAGACAGGATGAGAGAGAGAGAGAGAGAGAGAGAGAGAGAGAGAGAGTCGACGAATAAAAAGTACGATTTACGATTTTATCTTTGGTGTAAAATATTTACGGTGAAACGAGAAAATTCTTTGATCTAATAGAAAAGATTATTATAATATGTAATGTAACAACAAGGTAAACAGAATATGAAAGAGAAATTATTATATAGATTCTGTTTACAATTAATTATTTAAGCTGATATATTATTGTTGACGAAACTGTTGCACAGTATTTTAAGCTAATATTGAATTATTCTAGAAAAAAATTGGAAAATATTTTCAAATTTTTTAAGTAAAGATATTGCTCGAAAATGCTCGTATGAACTTATCCTGTCATTTCAACGATCCGATAGTTCGAATATTGCAGATGCGAATTTGATTGCAGTTTCGCAATGCTATTGCGCGCCTCGGGGCGCGCGATTTTCGCGATTTATCCATTTATCGAGCATGAACAAATGAAATTTAATAGGCAAGCGTGTCGAGGTGGCTCGGATCGATTATCAATCGGGATGCGTTTTACAACGTAGCAATTGCAAAATGCTCGTGGCATCGTAACTGGCCTTTATTCTTTTGTAGGTTTAATCCGTGTAATTCGAATGGACGTACACCGCGAGTTAACACTTTGCCGTCAGCGCGACTAATTCGATTCGAGCTCGCAAAATTGTTACACGCATTTCTCGCTCGCCTTTTCATTCGATTATCGCAATTTTCTTTCGCGTAACCGAGTATCGTTCCCCGAATTCATTTGGGTGGAAAATGAGAAAATAGGCGGAGAGGGACGACGTAATGATCGACCGAAGAATTTTTGCCAGTTTTTAACTGCAGTTAAAAACATCTTCAATAAATTGTCGAATAAATCGCAGGCGTTCGCAAAAATTTGCAAAACGTTCAGACGCGAGCAATTTCAAGAGTTACGGGGGAATTTATCGGCTGCCATGGATTGATCGAAAAATGAAAAAACGAAGAGTTGAGGATTTGAGTTCGAGGAAGGGTGCATCGTACACAAAAAGAATAGAGAAGTAGAGAAAAATAGAGAAAAGTAAGATCGACAGAACACTCGATGAAGAAAATGAACGAAAGAGAAAGGTTTAAAGGTAATTTTGCGCCGTGACAGACAGCTGACTCGCTAACAATCCCATCTTTCTTTCTTTTTCTGCTAATCGTTCTTCGAAGAATGCATGACAAGGAGTAGTATCGGTTAAAAGGTTATACGATTAAGATACTTCCGTGAACCGCACTCCCATCATTAAAAACAAGTTCTATAGATTAGAGCAATAAATTAATAACAATAGGTGGAAGCAATTAATTTGAAATTTGTTTATCAACATGTCATATGTAGTAAACTTTTTATGTATAATATTTATTCTCTTTTAAGAGATATTGATTATGGACTGTAGACTGATTAAAATGTATCTTGAGGATTGAACGTGCGTATGACTAATTCTCATAATCGTAATCTTGCGCATTCATGCGATGCGCCGATCTCGTCGTCGCGATTCGCCATCAAGCGCCTCCCGTTTGAAAGCTGCAAGACACCGTGAAAATAACCGGCGCGAGCCGGTCGCGTCCAAATAACTCGCCGGCCGCGGTTATAGTGTTATGTATCCGAGACACCCCACGCACGATAAACGCGCGGACTCTATTTTAGCGGCTCCGGACGCAGTACGCGCGAACAGATGTAAAACATACAGTTTCTGCGCGCGGCACGTGGCGCCCGTAATAAAGCAACGCGTCGCGTCGCTCGAATGCATGCACGCGTAAACGGGGTGTCCCAGATTTTTTATCTTCGTCTAGAGAAATTCTTTGAACAGTTTAGAAATTAATCTGTTCTTGACCAGAATGTCGGAAATCTAATTGTTCTAAATGAATACAAAAACGATAAAAGATCTTAGCTACAGGATATAATTAGTAAAATTACTCTTGATTTAATTCGGAATATATTCTATAGATTATTTATTTGAAGATTTGTTACAAGGATGTATACGTTTCTGATATTAAAGAGATTTAGACTGATGATTTTTTCGGTATTATCATTAAGGTAAAATCGACTTCAAGTTGATTAAAAGGCAGGTGATGCGCCAGTTTTACGACATCCCGTACGCTCGCTCGCGCGAACGTTCCACCATGTGCAGCGTCGATATATAAACGGATTTATAAATTTTTCGCTCCACAATTTTCCCTTTAGCTTCTCGGCTGCACTCCGAGCTGTCGTAAAGCTGTCGCCACCGCGTTGGATAATGGCGGTGCACGCGAGGCAAAGTGTGTTTGACATGCATCGTGTTTAACGACCGATCGAAAGGCATCGTCGCGCTGAGAAGATAATAGATTTTATCTAGAGAAAGAATAATATAGACATCTTTTGTTTTCGTATCGAGGCATGCAAAAGTAAGTTGTCCGACTTTGGAAATGTGCTGCTGGAGTAAATAGAATAGGAGTGTTATTCGAACAGTCTTTTATAATCCTGTATTATATTGTGTCATAAAATTATATAGAAACTTCAATTGCTTGAATGCAACAAGTAGTTAATTTTCAAGTAATAATCAAAATTGAGGCTTTATAATTATGTTGATAAGAGTTTTTTTTTTTTCGGAAAAAGAGCGCGTAAATAAGGAACACATTTGCAAGACTTGACAGGTTTCTTTTAAAGCAGCACACGCCGTTCTTGTATTGAAGAAATCATGTTCAAATATGGAACTTTTCCGCCCATGCTTTGTACACAAGGCATGAAATCAGCGATAAATGAAAAGAAAGAAGAAAAGCCAGTTATTTCCGACGGTTTCCGTATCAAGATACCGACTCAGCTATCGCCCGGGCTCTTCCGGAATCGGGGGAACTGTCGAAGTAAATGGAACGAGCGAGACAAAACGACAGGCAGAAGTCGAAGATCCCGTGGAAAGGAGACCTGTCGGAGCAGGATAAAAGAAGGAGGAGAAGCAGGAAAAAGATGAAAGTGAAAAGGAGAATAAGGCATGTGAAGAAGAGGGTTAAAAGAAGGAACCCCCGGGGAAACCGGAGGGAATTGGCGGGCACATGGATAAAAGGGAGCTACAGAGATAAAGGGATTAACACGTCGACGAAATGCGGTGAGTTCGACGGTCGATCGTCGTCGAAATCGTATTTGTTCGGGGTCTCCCTGTCCCTCCCTTCCCCCCCCTCTCTCTCTCTCTCTCTCTCTCGTGCGCTCGCGCTGGCTCACTTGCTCACACGCAGCTTCTCCTTCTCCCCTTTCTCTCGTTACCGTTCTCCTGGTTCGCGTTCACTCCCATTCCGACCTGTCCGCCACTATCGACGGCGGCAGTGGGATTCTCGCGCTATTCGATTCCCGTTGCTCGACGGCGCGGCGCCGCGGCGGTTTGGGAGCGCGATTCCGCCACGCCAGACGAGATTAGGCATTAGGCTCGATATTGCCTAACGAGAGCCGAACTCTCCTCTACCCTTCTCTCCAGCGTTGGAAATTAGAACGAGCGATGCTGTACCGCGCCCACATATCGAGGGATGAATTTCTTACACTTTGTCAATCTCTTCTTCTATTCGTGATATGCACCTTCTCGAACTAGTCAATCTGATTTTTTGTTTTAAAGTTAGCTTGCAGTTCCGATTTTATATCTCTTGCGCGGCAATCAGATAAATGAGACGCAACGCTGTTTTTTATATAAAACATTGTATGCATCTGTTTATTTAATTTTATATTGTAATTTGGTGATCAATAGTATAATGTCAATATGTAATTAACTAATATCTATAATATAACATATACCTTTGAGTTTCTTAATTTTAAGTAAAAATAATTATTAATCAATGATCGTATTATATTTATACGCTTTAACATGTTATACTACAACAGAATAGCAGTAAAAGGTGTATACCAATAAACCTTCAGTGACCCATTATATGAACGGTATTAATAATGTTATTACTCAACAATAATAATATTGTTATTAATAATTATTAATTTTATCAATAATACTATATTAATATCATTAAAATTGCTTTAATATATTGATTAGCATACTAGATTTAATCATAATTAGTTCCAACGCGTTTACATCAGCAACAGAAAAGTATGGTCATAACTTGAAAAGCATATATTTCCTTTTTAACTGCGAATCTTTTGTGCGAAACTATTGGTGCACGTTATTGTGCCGACGAAAATCGTTCAGTTGGCTTTCGACTGGCTATTTCGGAGCTGCTTCGAAGTATCGAGATATCGTGCACAATACGTTGCGCAATGCTGTTAAACGCGACGTGCGATGATACAGCGAGAATAGATGGACGAAATCTGTCGAATAAAAGGGTTGGCATGTCAAAAGCCTTTTAAGAGAGATCAGACGACAGGATGCACGCGTTTCGGAGCGGAAAATCGCTCAGCCGGGTTTGTTTTCCGCTCGTAAACGGATACTTTATTGTAAAACCGTCTGTCATCTATCGACCACGAGGTCGCGAATTGCTGTCGAAAATAGATTGGATATTTCAAGTGAGACGATTATCTATTGAAGCACTCTACGCGCTCGCAATATTTACCAAGAAATCGTTCTTTAACAATGTCTGCATTAGTAGAGAAAGATTTTGGGAAATAATTTCTCGCTTCCACATGTAAAAGGAAATAACAATTAATTCTCAAACAATGACGTATGTAGGCTTTTCTCTTGTAATTTGCAACACGAATAAGTACTTGAAAATATTTAGTGAGTTATTTTCACACAACCTGATACTATCGGAAATTTGTTGAGCTTTGATTGATTTTTTTGCGCCATATCAAATCGGTTTATCTCTTTCTGCCTCTTCCTCTCTGGTTTCACGGACGAGAATTTGAGAGGCCGCAGAGAACGCAGAGTCGCGATAGATTCCAAGAGCAGTTTTATTGCGAATGTTCTATTAAAGTCTAATTTTTCGCTTCTATTTCGGCGCGTCATAGTGATATCGATAACGAGGATGGAGCGAGACGAAGGGACGTGATATCGAGCAATTGTTTCTTTCTGCATTTTCGCGGCCGCGCGTTCGTACCCTATAGGCTTGTGCCCGGCGACAGTGCGTATTGTGTTCGAACGATACAAATCTGCGTTCATTGGCTTTACTGTTCTTCTCTTCTTCTTCTTCCGTAATATTGTCACCTTCTCTTCTCTCTAACCCACCCCCTAACCCTCCTCTTGCTTTTCTCTCTCCTTTGTTCTTCTTTTTCGTGTGCCATTCGGTGGTGTACAACGGCGCGCGCGACTTTATTAGAATTTTATTGGATTGCCGCGACCGCGCTTTCATTAAACTAGATGTTGCTAATTGAGCCGAGGCTTTAGTCCTGTCTTTCCTTTTTTTCCCAATTCTTTTTCGCCTCTTCTAATTTGCATGACAGCAACCCCCGATACAAATATGACGCGTAGCCTACGGCCTCGTCGATGAGATGCGCCGAGGACTGTTTTTCGCATCTATCCCTTTGTCAATACCATCACCCCTTCTTTCTCTTATTTACTCTCTTCGTACACTCCCCTAGGACTCTCCGTTCGTCGTCACCTTTTCGCCTTCGACCCTCGTCGTACCTTTCTTTTATTTTCCTCGAACTTTTTTTTCACCTTTCTCCTTACCACTTTTTCGCTCTCCACTTTTCATTCCTTTTACAATTCTGTTTTTCTTTTTCCGCGATAGCATTTAACATTCAGAAGGAATGAATGCGTCAGATACTTCAAAGAGGTTTAAACAGACTACATGGCTGCAATGTTCTTCATGACTTTCCTCTTCCGTATCTCGTTACAACAGATGACTTCCACGTTTTGTATCTTTTTCTTCCGTCCTCTTTTTTCTTATAAACTTCCTCTATTTTCTCTCCGTTGTAAAAACTTGCTGCTTATTCTTTCTCAACATTGTAAGATATTTGCGAGATCTGTGAATGTGATCCTCGAGCGGTATATCTGCTTGGTTGATTTATAACTTGGCTATCCGTGGTTCTCTTAATATTAATACACAGAGTGGGGCTCACCGAACGCTTCTTTAGTCACCAATTCTATAGTATATTTTAGTATTTTTTCCGTAATTAAACACAAATATTTTTTATACAATCTGTATCGGGAGAGACGGAGTCTAGCTTTACACTCGCTCGCGCGATAATCATTTTACGTTGTTCTCATTCATAGACTGAAGTATTGCATGCGGATTGTATAATGATGATACACGGAAATTGTATTATGTTAAACACGCTATTAAATATTTATCCGCGAACGTGTTTTGGGACGCAATTAATAAATTCATCGTGCCGCATTCAGCGTTATTAGCGTTATTACCCACTTCGTATAATATTACCGGCGGTACTATTTAGCATCATTACTCGTGCTCGACGTACGTAATGGGACTCGAATTCGATTAATCGAGTTGGAGCACATCGGTTTTAAACATGCCGGTCACGTAGCGATGAAGTGCTAACGAAGATAGCACAAACACGCGCTCAGTTTCTGGATCGTTAAATATTCCAATGCGCTATCTCGACCCGGCTTGTCGCAGGGGATGCGTATATACCTATCTGAACCGGCGTCTCTCGAAACAGGGTTGTCCTCCGTTATGATAGGGGAAATCAACGCCCTCGGCTAACCCTTAATTAAACGCCTCTCGTTACCCATTGGCCCTATCATCAATAATTTTAGTAAACCGTAGACCGAATGCTATAATTTCATTACGTTAGTCGTTTTGGAACTTTTCTACATGTACTCGAATTCCTTAGAGCCTTAGACCATATCGAAAGACCGTATCACTGATCTCCAAATATCGACCAAGATAAAAATAAAAAAGCAACGGTCGATAACAATATAGAAATATAGATAATCGAGTTACAAGCTAGGAGACTAATAAATTTGTTTTCCGCGAATCAAATTTTGAGTTATCATGTTAACCAGGACACAAAACATGTTGGGAGGCAAATGCTTTTACGAGTAATGAAAGCGAAGAGCATCGCGGGAAAATGTGCAGTTTTAGCGACGAATAAGCATTAAAAAGAGTATTTAGCTGTTGCGGGAATTTCCTGTCGGAACGATGTTAATGGAGTCACGCACTTCGAGTTTCCGCGAGTACGTACCCGAAACTCGAGCTCGGGATACACTGGAGAAGTTTGTCGCTTTAAATAGTCCGGCATTGACTCGCGTGTCGCTTCGGAGGAAGTGGCCCTCGACCGCGTGTATCTTTTTGCGACGGCCGCGGCGGCCGCGGAGTTTTCCTCGGGAATAGCGGTTCCGGGGTAATTCCCGGGGGGATTTTTCGTAATTGAAAAACTTTCCAACAGCCTCGCTAATCCTTTGAACCGAACGTTAGAGTCCGTGAGCCCGTAAACCTCTCCTCTTTCTCTTTCTCTCTTTTTCTCCTCTTCTTTTAAGAAAACTTTACGCGAGTTTGCTTAACCGTTTGCCACTTGTGTAAGGAAACACGCGTTGCCACAGGTGGCATGCTTTTAATATGTGATATCATATTTTGATAATTGTATCGAGGGGGAATATCTGCACGCCGCTTGTTGAAATGTATATTAAAAGAAAATTACTGTAAATGAAAATCATTGAATATAATGGCGATTTAAAATTGGCATATTTGAGAAGCACTATATATGTATTTATAATGAAATATACTTATTATTATTACTTTAGTAATTATAGTGATATATTGTCATATTGTTAATTGTCAATTAAAAATAAAACTCTAAGGAAAGTGCGCTTTGCACTTTTGCAACGGGAATCCTGCGAACAAACTAACGGAAAGACGTAAAATGCTTTTATGACCAAGTACGACAACTACTTACAAGTTTTTTCAATAAATCTCGCGGTAATGACTGAGATATGTAATTAAGCGTTAGTTATATATAATTGCCTTCGTGGATAATAGTAAATTAATAACGTACTTACGTGTCCGTGTTATACCCGCTGTGGCTATAAAATATAAGTATTATATTCCAACAAGTTATTAAAGACAGTATAAAGGGGACATTAAGGGGTTCCCGTAAGGTGTAAACGGCCTCTCCGACTGCTGCTCCGGCTGCTGCTTCCCAATGCAATAAATTTCTTAATGCCCGTCGTTAATGGCACGCGACGTGTCGATGGAAGCTTAGAGAGAATTTTACAACCCGATACAGGGCGTTCAGGCAAACGACAGTTAACTCTATAAAAAGTTTAATCATTACGAGATATTCATTCATTCATTATTACAGGTTTTATAAAAAGATGATTAATTAATTCATGAGGTGCAATAGTTGAACCCTTCGTTTAACTTTTTATAATAATGCGATCCATTAATTATATTCATATTATAGAAGATTTCATGAAAGAAAACCAGTTCTCTTATTTTTCTGAGAGGTCAAAAAGAAGGATAATCTGGTATTTAGAATTTTCAGAGGAGAGAATAGTTAGATATTGAAACAAATTATTATTATCATCATAGACGAAATATTATGCTCTACAGAATACGTATTCCTAAATATATTTATTTTCTCTTATTAATTAAATTTTATATTTTTATATATATTATTTCATATTTAGATTTTAGAAGCAAGCATGGCATAAATTAAAGCTGAAAATAAATTAGAGGTTTATTTCAAGTCTCGTAGTGAATGTCAGATGAGTTATGATTAAGATGAATAAGCTCGAATGTCGTGACGCCCCACGGATAGAAAGGGAGTCCTAATCAACGGTACCAATCAGAGCGAGGCGAGAGATTAATAATCTCAGCGTGTCTCCGAGGAAGTAAAATGAGTTATAGATCGACAATTCAGGACCACACTTCGGTAATATATGAAGATAACTCGAGAAGAAAAAAACCGTTGCAAAAAAATCCTGCAGCTTCGATATTTGTGTGTCTATTTGTCTATTACATGGAAAAAAACATAAAAGAATCATAAAATTCTCATTCAGACTGCAATTTACTTAGTTAGAAGAATAACGTTTTTTTCGAGTGACAGAAATTGTTTGATGAAAAAGAAAAACATTTTTTTGTTTACTTGCAAAATATTTATTCCAAAAACCGCAGCGAAATTGCGAGCTGGAAAAGCGAGTATTCTTAATCATTCCACGCGAAATTTATTTTCGCGGCATTAGCAAAATGATAATTCTTCTTGTGATAATCGTTTGAGTCGAACAATGTTCCGTGTTTCTCTAATTAATTAATACCATGCTGATTATCTTGAAATTTAAATTTCGTTTAATCATCATTAACACCTCCGATAGCTGGGCGCGAACGATCCCCGGAACAAAAACAAACATGGTAGTCGCGGTGGTGCGGCAGGGGCTTTGTCGCTTCGCGATGCAACCATCAGGTGGCTAACAACGATAAGCTCGGCAAGAAATTAGTAAATTACAGCGAGTCGTGGGGCGGAGCCTTCTGGGAGTACCGGGAGTTACGAGTTAGGTCTTTATTTCATCAGAGAGGTGAAGAAGTTGAGTCTTCTGTTTAATCACAAATTAAACAAAAATAATATTTTACGAAAGACGTAAAACATTTAACAAATTATTTTTTATCTTGTTTTGCAAATGTTCAAAAAATTCGTAACATTGAAAAAAATCAGAATCTATGTATCTTTTGATACTGATTGAATGAAATGAGTTGAATGAAATTTTGATGCTCACATACTTATACAATTTTACACAAAAAAGAACATTGTTGGAAATTGTTTTATTAAATCCATAAATATCAATGAAAACAATATATTGTCTTACAGAAAGATTTTGTAGAAATATTCCTTTTCCTTATACAAAATTATTTAAAAAAAATAAAATAAATTAATATACTCTAAATATAAATATAAAAATATATAAAAGCATATACTCTTTTTTTCTATATTTTAATCATATATTTTAGTCATAATTTTAATCATAATAGATATTTCTTCCGTTAGGATAATATCCAAGATTGATGTCAATGCTTGCATTTACGAGCTTGTTAATCACTTGACGATTCTGAATTACTAAGTTTCTCAGTTTGGTGGTAACAAAATATGTTACCTCTATTATAGGCTCATATCGTGTTAGGCGTGCAATTTAACACGTATCACGAAATCGCATTAATTGCGGCGTTCGAAGCGTCTCAAAATTCCTCTCTGACTACGGGACTAAATTTGCGTGCCTCCCTACGCGATTATCATCCTCGTCCGTCACACTTTCGTTATATCGTCGCGGGCACAGCAGGGAGATAAATTTCACGCCGTTATTAAGGGACACCCTCGAGACCGGAGTGTCTCATGGCTTCGCATCTGGCAAGGATAATGTTTCCCGTCGACCCTTCCTACCGTAAGAGCTCCCTGGCATTTTTGTAAAAATGACATACTCGATGTTATAATACGTTAATGTAATTTGTATTAATATTAAATGCCGTTGGGGCATTTGTATTAAACATGAGCATGGCGTTCATAACATAAATAGGCAGAACCGTGTTTTTTCCAAGATCATATAGGAATTAAACAGTATCTTAGAAAATAATAACTATAAGGAGCTTAAATAATATAATAATTCAATTAATTTTAAAAATACATTGAAAAATACTTTAATTTAAATAAAGTTTCCTGGAAAATTAGAGAATTTTTAAAACAATTTTTTTCAGAGTTTAAGTAGACATTCCGAACAATTGCCTTATCGTGTTGGCGTGCAAATTTGCTTTATTTCAAGTTTTACTTAATTTTATTCGCACTATTAGATCATAGTTGATGCGCGTTATACATATTCTATTAAATTCTGCAATGCTGTAGTTGCATGATAATCACTTTTCGCTTCGAGATTGTCTCGCTGTGTAAGTATTAAGCGTATTTATTAGCTCAGCGTTTGCACGGAGAGCTCGAGGACGAGGCGTTATATGACTCAAGCGACCGTCGCGCGTATTCCCCTGTACCACGTGGCCACGCGGAAATTCCATTAACCGCTAGGGCAAACTCGGCAAATTCGTCGCGACGATCCCCTAACTTTGCCATCATCACCAATCGACATGCAGCTAACCTAATCGAGGCCGCCGTTTTAAGTTCCCCCGATCGAGGAAGGATCCAACGAAGCTTCCAAAGCTAATTAAGAAATTGATAAAGCGATCTTACCGCTACGCGAAAAGTTCTTCCCTCCCGTGTTGACTAACGTGACCAACATTGTCATCCTACTCCGTACTGCGCGCTCCCAGTTCCATCGACTTATTTTCGTTATTTTGTTATTTGTTATCGCAAAGTTTCCGATAATAACGTCGAGATAGCGTCGAGACGTGTCGGATGAGCGGAAGTTACGGGACAGCGACGCGATTCGCAGAAATCTTGTCGTTGAGGAAACTGTGCTGCAATACTGACGACGAAGAGACGCGCTATCTCGCGTTTAGGCGTGCCCGCGTCTGAAATCGCATTAACCGGCTCCAGAACTCCGTAAATTTGTCGGGTCGGCGTCCCGGCGCGCGGCTGGGTCGGTTCCCCGACCCGGTCGAGCACCCCGATTCCGAACTCTCTCCAACTTGGCAGCGTGTCTGCGCACCGCATAGTCGGCTCTCGCTGGAACTTGGTGCTCCAGCAAGCCGACAAGAATACGGCGGCGGCGTCGATATGCATCACTGATACGGCGTTAATTACGCACGCGCCTTTCCAATTGCCTTGCACGTCACATTTATCATTCAACTAATCAGTGTCGGCATAATTAACCGTAATATTGCTATTTGGGAGAATAAGAGAGGGTAATTATAATAGAGTTAAATTGAGAAAGTTTTGCGACGGTCAGTTATGAAATTATCGTGGCATAAAAAAGACTGCTAGCATTCTTGTGAAATTTGGGGATTGATGAGGAAAGTTAATTATTTTCGGAGGGTGTATTATTCCTGCCTCCCATTTTCCCCCCATGCACACACTGACTTTTGCTATGGACTAACTATTAGTAAGTTAACTTCAAAGTATTTAAGATAGAAAAGCTTTCAGGTTCAATTACCTAAAATCTTTTAAATTTTAATATGAAAGGCTATACACTTGGTTAGAGTAGCGTTTAAATTTTCATTGAAGAAAAGCCTTCTCACGAAAGCAAAATCATGAAAGACACCACTCCAACTACCGAATCCCAACTTTCTTTAGACATTTCTTACCGCATCTGTCGTTAAAAAAAAAAAAGGAAGAAAGATCGAGTTTCCAAGTTTCAGGCGAGTTGAAAACAATTCTCAATGGTACTTTTGCTCGCAAAGTTTTTATGTATTATCCCGAAGGAAACGGTACTTCGTCGAAATTTTTGAGGAACGGCCGAGGAGTACACGGCATCGGTGAATTTTCTGGTTACGTCTCGGTGAGCATCGGTGCGACAACAAGACGTTTAACGGGCCATCCCTGAGAGCGAAAGAAGCGCTTTCGACAGAAAAGTCCCGTTTCTCGAGATTGAACGGAAATTATACCGGGAGGGAAGAGGCCGACGACACGGAAAAGTCATTGCGATTCCCTCCGTCACTGGCACCGCATTCGTTGCTATATTCCTGGTTATACTTTACTAAAACTTAAGTATTATAACATAACATGATGAACAATCGAGAAATCGTGTATCAGCATTTTTTTATGATTTAAAGAACATTAGCAAGCTTTTAAAATACTTTCTTAATTTGGAAAATTTTATAAAATAATCAATAATTTTAAAATCGCGCATGCTTACAAAGGCATCACAAGTGAACAAAATTTCTCGTTCTGCTAAAAATCCGGCTGCTTCTCTCGCGTCAGACTCGGGTTGTGTATAGCAACTGAGACAAGGCGCAACTTAAGCAAGTCATTGTACTTATAACCTGATCGCCTATTAAAGATACTTCGGTAATTAACGTAATTATCTTGACGATCCTCTTCCTTTTCCAGCGTTCCATTCGACCGAACCAGACGATGGGACCACTCGAAACATCTCTTCGTTCTTCTCCTCGCGAATTCGCCTCTATTGTTGAGCGCGTATTTTATTTCCCAACAATTTCTGGAGCGGCTCATTAATTTCCGTCGAAATTATAGTTGCGAGATATCCAATTTACCGCTGTTAACCGTCGCTATATCGCCCACGTAACGTATTATTATATATATCGGAAGGTTTTCAAACAGATGCAAAATCTGGAAGAGAGACTAGTAGTGGTGTTCATGTAAAATATCACAGTATATATGTATATAAAAGTATACGTTTGCTTATTTATTTAGTGATTTAATTCGTTAATTGAAAAATTGTTGCTTAAAACTTTTTTATATTCAACAATTGAAATAAAATTCCCGAATTTGCTAAATAGATATTTACTTTTTGGACTGTTAACACAGATTTATACGACACAAATGCATTAGCTTTTATTTGTATTCTTCTTCCTGCGAACCGCGACGCGAATCGTTATTTCGTATTCTTTTCTTTTTACGAGCACCCGGTCATTTCCACGGTTGTTAAGTGTCCATAAAAGGATGATCTAGCGAACCCTTCCGGTTTAACTCAAGTGGATTTCGACACTACATACATGGCATCTCGTTTTTCATAAAAGCACTCAGAAGCTCAATATGAATCACGCTTTCGATATTGAGCCGCACTTAAATCTGAGTAACGTATTACGATACGTTTTATTTCAATAAATCAACAGTGCTATTGTTTATTTGATATTATAAATTAAAAATAACTCTATTTTTTCTTTCACATTATTTTTGCTTTCATAATGCATAGTAAAAATTTGTTTATAAGAATATCTTTTTTGTTTAACTTGTGACTGTGAACACGTGATAGTTCTGAATAACAGTCTTTACGAGCTTAGATTGGAGAGTGAAAAACTATCATTTTTCGAACAAAAGCTTTACAATCAACGGGAAATGTTGAAACTGTGTAATCAGTTTTTATTGAAAAAAAAGGCACTTTTTCATCTGAAACGAATCTCGAAAAAGCTTCAAAACCCCGTGTTCAAAATTGTCTTCTTTATTCTTATTCAAGACTGCAAAATATCGGAAGATCTTTCTATCCTTTATATCGATCATAAAATTCTACGACGGTCCTAAAAGCACACGTTTCTTTCGGCAATATAAAAAAATGTTCTATATAGTTCAGCATATACATCGTCCAATCGTTTCTGGATTCTTTGATATCCATGTCCGTACAGTCGCGCTTTTTGCGCAATTTGAACAGACCCTGGACTACCGTAAACTTTCGAGAAAGTCGACGACCTCGGGGGAGTCGTTGTTTATCCACTTTTCGTAATGCTGTCTTTGGTTGGTGTCGTGTGTCGAGCAGCTCGAATTGATCGATGACGTGCTAGAGTGCATGCCAAAGGCTGTAAAAGTCTAAGTGAGAAAGTGAGAAAGAATGAACCGATTATTCACCCTTGTTGTAATTATTATTATTATCATTAGAATCATTAGATGACAATCAACTTCTCACTGTACTTGGCTACACGATCGATTAACAATTTTTTAAATTTTTGTATGCGTTGTATTTTGATTGGAACCAATATAAAATATCTTTTGCAATAATCATTATTGCTAAATAAATTTTTAATTATGAGATTAGATGGATCAATGAGATTTGAATGATACATTTATATTTAGCAATAAGTGTTACAAGATATTTAATGGTGAAAACGATTAATTTATTAGATATTGGAAAGGGATGATATTTATTATTTAATGTTATACAATAATAGTAATAATAATAAAATACGCGCAATGGAAGTGAATAATCGCTCAATTCTCTCTTTAGTTTAATTAATTAAACATTTTGAAGTCTCTCCGAGAATCCGTGTTTAATTAAACTGCTTCTCTTTTCATTAGGATTATCGTTTTTCCTAAATCCTTCGGTATTTATCTTTTCAATGTCGATGAGAAAATTTTACAGCGTCGATAGTCTACTGCTTCTATCTGCCTATCTCTACGAGAAAAGAATCGGAGATACCTACAGGATGTCAGTTCGAGCTTGATCGCGGTGACGATATGCACTACATCCCGCAATGAAGTGTCTCCGGGTCGATAGATCTAGTCGGTGCATCCGATTTAAACCCCCCCAGCGACGTTAAATGCGTATCGTGCTTGTTTTGCGACAGGACGTCAAGGGTGTTGAGAGCGCAGCGTTGTCTCGTTCGAGGGTGTGCCGGCAATCGCTCTCTACAATCTCTCCCTCTCTCTCTCTCTCTCTCTCTCTCTCTCTTTCTCTCTCTCTCTCTCTTTTGTACGCTTCGCTTGATTTTACAGCCAGGAACTTCCCCGATTACTGACTATGCGACGCTTCATCGTTGCAAAGTGCGCTTTATTGTCCACTTGTCTTCCGTACAATTCGAAAATATTTTAAAGCAGACGTGGAATTTAATCAAAATATACTGTTCGAATTGTAGCGCGAGAGAGAATTTATTCTTTATCGTGTTTCAAGCAAAACTGCGGTGTTTTAGCAACACATAAGTATTTACAATATTGTAAGAAAACAGCTATAGCATATTACGATATATTAACAAATTCCAGAATCTAAAAATTTGTAAAAATTAAATTATTGGCTACCCATTTTTCCTTTGCGGCAACCGGTGTCTTCCGCAGTTATATTTACCCGTAAGAAGCAGTTTTATGAACCCAGGTATTAACGTTTATGATGTCGTCAGTCATCCCACAAGTCTATCCTGGTCTCCGCGCCTCAAAATCCCATTAAACCAAGGCTCGTTCTTAATTTGGTTTCTGTCGTGATCCGCTGCACAAAGGAGTTCGACGTAAATTCGATGGCGGTGTAACTTCGGAAGAGGCTGGCTCAAAAGGGAGTCAGGCTGAAGGAGGCGACTATCGTTTGTCCCTGTCTCTCACAGTATCAACAGCATTTCCCCGGAGCTTACACGCCAAAGGCACCTCCTGTCGCCATAATGAATATTAAATTATTATAAAATTATCGATATAGTTCCGCTACAATGGAAAAATTGCATTTCCCTTTAAGCGTGACGTGCTAACGCACTTGAAGATACAGCTGCGACAAGCCAGTAATGATCTTTAATTCTGTATGTCCTGAAAAAATAGAAGGAATGCGCCCGGGACGCCGCCCACCCGGCGACACATATGGCGACAGTAGTAGTGCAGAGACCACGAAAGCTATCGGTACGATTAATTTGTCTTTCGAAAGTATAATAAAGATTTAATCTCTCACTGTACTGACCCGAGTCGTGTATCCCTTCTTTGAGATTCCTGATATTACCGAGAACGTTCATAACACTGCAATAATACGTTTACATAGAAGTAACTTTTAAAAATGTCTTGAAAAGACAAAGTGACGACGAAAGATTTTCTAGAGCTCTCTTACGAATAAATTAAAATTAATGTCTGTGAAGTTGGCCCTCTTTTTTCAAAATTTGCCTTAAAATTAGCCTTCTAAAAATTGGGATATCATGTCTTTTGAACAAGTTCGAATATTTTTATTTAATGATATATGTTGAATGTGTTGCGCCATTCACATAACCGAACTGAAATTTAGGTATTCTTCTAAATTAATCAATAATATATTATTGAAATAAACGTGCGACCAATTATTAAACTGTGTTATACGCTTAAAATTATCTAGATTGAATCTTTTATCCAATAAAACATAGAGGTGAACTGCCATTTTGATACATAATATCCCGGTTATAGTTTTGGAAGATGTGAGCTCCGCGACACTCGCGATATTATAAGTCACGCTAAGTAGCACTTTTCGCATCTTCCAGAAAGCAGGTATATAAGGTGGCGTAAAAGGATGAGCAGACAGATCGAATGTAAGTCGATCGATCAACCGTCTCTCCCACGACGCGACGTTCTCTGGTTTATGTATGGAACTGGCGAGTTCCGGTGGCATCGCGGTGGGTGGTGCGCCGAGGAAATCGTGGATAACGGGGTTGGTTTCCGCGGTGGATGGAAAAAGAGAGAGGGAAGGGAAATAGAGAGAAAAAAGGAAGCAGCAACCTAGGCGAAAGAAACCCTTCTCCCTCTTCTCGCTGGAGAAGATCGTCGCGGATGGGACCGATCGTAAATTATTCCGCACGTTTAGAGGGTTAAGCGAGTCGCGCACTCCTTTCAGTTGTTCTCATCCCTCCGCCATTCCGCCTTTCGCGACGCGCGATCTTCTACCCCTCGACGACGACGACGACGTAATGTGAACGGAAAGGAGTAGAAATCTATGGTACCATTAGCATCTCTCTTTCTCTTTCTGTCTTTTTTTCCTTTTCTACTTTTCGCGCTACTTTACATCGTTCCACATCTGCCATAATTTCGAGGCGTTGCCGCCTCTTTTTGCGTCCACTTTATTAAAATAGTAAATCGGTCGCAAGTAATTGCAATATTTGCAATATTATTCCATCCTTTTCCCTCGAAACGCTTCGAAATCTTGCACGTGTCGAAAATAGAGAGAAAATGCGCACTTCCTTTTAGAATTGAGTGAGAGAAGAGTGACCTTCTTTAGATACATAACAACCGTGAAAATGGGTAGTATGATATTAGCTAATTTAATACGAAGTGGTATAAGGTATTAGTATAATCGATAAGATATAATAAGATATAATCGATTGAGTTGACGCCAATTTTCACACGTAATCAAGATCATCACGTAACCGATATCAAAACGTATCTTGATGTCATTAAGTATTCTTATAAAAAGAAGAGCCATATATATTAAAGTGAAAGCGAATCTCTCTCTCTCTCTCTCTCTCTCTCTCTTCCCCCCTTCTCTCTTTCTCTCTCAGTCAATTTCTGCTCGATATCTTTTCGTAATATATCACAAGAATTACTAATCAACAAAGTTAAACTATTTTTTGATACTATGAATGAATAAATATAATCCTGGAATTTAAAGGAATTACTATAAATAATACGAATACGTATAGACTCTGTGTAGAAAATATAATATAAAACAATCAATTAAATTGTGGCAGCATTGTCAAATTCAGTGATTAAATGTTCCGTATATTTTGGAACACTCAGATATTTCAAAGAGAATGGATAACTAAAGGATTAGGGATATACTAACCGGTACTGCGCGCGAGATAATTTCCGTGTCGTTGCGTCTCCTCGTTTTCATTGTGAATGCGGGAACGTGCGCCGATCTAATCAGCACGTCAGAAGCCGCGACGTATGCATATGTTCTCCCCTCGTCGCTAGATGCACACGAAATTTCATTGTCCCGCGGCCACGCGTGTTTATTACGATGCGCCACTCGTTCCGATGCGTCTAAATGCACGTTGTCACCGCCGCCGCCGCCGCTACCGCCGTCACGACGTTGCATCACGCATACCTTATGACGAGTCTGATCGTAAGCGATCCGCGTGGTGCGCCCTGAAAAGAAGAAAAAAGAAATGGAATTCCTGCGGGATGTCTACGCCCGTGTGCAAACTCCAACTCCCTTGACTGAGCGACGAAGACTAGACGGTCTCGTCATTTCTCTTTTTTATTACATGAAGCTATGTCGAGTAGTTTTCACTTGAATTGAATGAGAAGGCACTCCTTCCATGGAACTTAATATCTTAGATAAAATATTTCAGAGGCTTTGGAAGGAGATACAAAAAGAGATCCGCATTAATACATATTTGGATATTAAATAATGTTTAATAGATTTTAGATCAGATAAAAGAAGAGTAGACTCACGTACTCAGCTTTTATGCTGTAGTTACATCATATGTTTCTATTTCTCGACGCGTGATTGCAATTAAAGAAATTTTTTTTTCTTATTCTGCGAGAAATGCAAACAAGCTATGAGTCACATAGCATGAAAGCGTTTCGAAAAAAACGGTTAGATGTTTCGTTTATAATTACTCGCTAATATTTGTATGATCCGGCAAAGTAGTATACAATAATTGATCGTGCCTACTGTACGTATTTTTTTTACTTCTATATTATTTCGCATAAAACGATGATTTCGAAATCGAAAGAGAGAGAGAGAAAGCTTAATATTTGTGTGTTAATAGAATTCTCCACTTTTGAGATCTTTGTTTGGAGTAAGCGCAAAATGCGCACAACTGCAAATTGAACATTTATCGCCAAAAAGAGTAACGATAGAATTATTGAAAAGAATACACAAAGCAAAAGTTTAATAGCAATTTAATCGCGATTTTACATTATATTTTCTACGCAACAAAACATGTATGTGTTTGACATGTGTGCATGTTCATTATTTATCGCAATTTTTTAGTCTCTGAAAATGTACATATTACTTTGATAACTGATTTCTTTATTTAAATTTTGCACGTAAAACTTGAATTTTCTCCAACAATTTTTATAATATTACGAAAAGATATCAAGCAGGAGTTGCGACTGAGAAAAGACTCGCTTTCGTTCTCATGCGGATCTTCTTTTTACAAGAATACGTCTCGATGGCATTGAAATACGTTTTGATGGAATTTATAAACTTCCGGGACGCGAAGAGAATATTTTTCTCGATCGGTTGGCTATATCGAGCGAGAACCGCGAGGAAAAATAGGGATATCAGGAGGCGCCGCGTAATGTTTTCCTTTCTCCAGCCGAGGCGTATCCGATGGAATATCGACAGATTCACGCGCGAATCCGCGAGACGAGCGAACTGCTGAATACATCGAATGCAAAAGAACAGCTTGCATTCGGAAGGAGAAGGAAAAGAAGAAGAGAATATCGGCCGTACGATTTCGGATCGAGAGATTAAGATTCGATTTTGTGAGAAAATTCGACATTTTACACTATCTTGTTCGCGAATTGATATCCCCTGGTCTAGTAGAAATATCGCAAATTAAAATCGAAAAGAAATATCAGAGAAAGATATATATGCATTTCGATTTTAGATAGCCATCAGTCCCAATCGAATATATCGTGTTTCATACAGAATAAATATAATTATTATTATAAGAAGAAAGTTTAATGGTTAGTCCTTACAAATTAAAGTTAAGGAAAAAAAATTTTTTTATAGCATTATGAATTATTCGATTTTAATGTAATTAAGCGCCATTATTATATTATATTATTATTATTATATTATTGAGTTCTTTGTATCTATTTTATATCTTTTCTTAAATTATTTTTTCACGTAAAAGTTTATTTTTCTGTACTCGATTGATTTTACCGAATATTCCCGACGCTTCTAGCTAGAAAATATAAGAAGGAAAAGAAGATCTTTGCCAAAAAACGCGGATCTCATTTCTCTTCGTACAGTGGAAAATGCAGCCAGCATATCGTGTTACAATGAAACAAAGCACTTGCTTAGTAAATCGAAGAAAACTTGCTTTGAAAGTTTGTATTGTCGACTTGTTAAAGAAACTCGCTAAGTCAATATAATTAACTTTATAATTCGGTGAGTTTCTTTGGCAAAGCTGACAATAGATAAATATTTAAAATAAACTTGTAACGCGTAACGGTGTTTTTGCTTGTTCGTAAAAGCTTCACCAGCTTGTTTTATCTTCCTTCTGTATACGACATGAAAATATTTTGTTTACGATGACATAAAGTTTACCACCTAGCCGTGAATACAAAGTGAAACTTACAAGCGAAACTGACGTTAATCTTTCGTGAGACGGAAAATCTTTTGGGGGTACATAATACGTGCAGAAATATACACTATGTGTAAAATACTAGCATAAAATATTATATTTACTAGAGAGATGATTTATCTCAAAAGCATTAAATTTTTATTTTTTTTTTATATATATTTTTTTATAAAAATTAAAAATATATTTAACCTCTCTTAATTACGTGTGTTCGTGTACGCTATATGTTTGTATACGTTAATACACGGAGCACTGAATTAGTATATCTTTTTCGAAAGCAGAGGAAGATATGCAAACAAGCTCCCCAAAAAAGCGGCGTGAAAGAGAATAAATTTGCGAAAGCCCGAAATCCACTGCGCGTTTATCTCGTTTCTCATAGTTTCAATATCTCGTTAAAATCTGGGATAGGTTCCAAATTTTACGCGCTGTCGCGCTGCGCACTGCTTTATCCAGCCTATCTTGGCATCGCGCGTCAGATTATGGTTGATCCCAATCCAAAGGTCCGCGAGGCGAAGCGAGGCGTCGACGGAATCGTTTTACGTTTCGACAAAGAGCCGAATTGATCGAATGTAAAGAAGCACGGACGCGAATAATTCGGAATGGGTGTCGGAAAACATTAAGAGGAGGGGAAGCTCGAGGGGAAGGAAAAGGGAAACGATGGTGGCGGATACCCGGCCGATTTCAGAACGGGCCCAGCCAGAGTAGCCAGACGCATATAAATTGGCTGCGCGGCACGAATCCCTTTACATTTTAATCGTGGCTGACGACAACGCCGACGGCCGCGTTGCCATGCTCTTTCTCGTTTTTCCTTCCTCCCTGTCAATTCTCTCCCCTTTCACCAATCTCTTTCCGCCTTTCCATCTTTTCCCAACACGCCAACACGTACCATCCACTCGCAGCTGCAAACTCACCGGACGCTCGCGCTCGGAATGGACCTATCTTCAGAGTCGAAAATAAAGAAAAAGATATGTCGTTTCAAAAGAAAGAATTTTTCCTTTATACATATATATTCTTTTATTTGTTTGTGTTTTTAATTACCGTTTAAATAACAAATCTCATAGATTGACAGAAAGAGATTGATACATATTGGAAAAATCGAGCAGATCCTATCCTTTATTTTTTCCCCTCTCTTGTTTTTTTTTCACCTTCTCTTCTTTCTCTCTTCGATCCTACATCTTTTTTTTATTATTTTGTGATCATGAAGCGGATTCTAATGCATATTTTGATGTTTTAATTCGTGACAACAAAGTTTCTTTTAAGCGTGACACTTTTACTTTCTTTCTAATTCCGCTACGCCGTCTGCCCTCATCAACGTGAGACTCGCTACATATTTTTTAATCTCTTTTTACGACTGTGCGACTTTTTCCTTGGCATGGTGGTTTCATTCTCTTTCCGACTCTGCTCCACCTTTTTCTCTCTCTTCTCACGATTATGACGTTTTTTCTTCCGGAAACTCGCTGCCGCTTCTATCTCTTTGGGATTGCCGGATGTTTTTTTTCCTCTCTCGATATGACGCTTTCACTTTTTTTCCCGTATCGGAGACGCGTTGTCCGTCGTCTCTCTCGAAGGCACATTTCGCGATTCGCGGGTACGGAAATACCCACACCGTGGAAAGCGACGCGCTATCGTGGAATAACGAAGGAAGAAAAGAGAAATATGAACGTCCTCGCAAGAGGTACATGCGATACTCGAAGGTTTTTCTGTTTGTGAGACCCGTGTCTGACCTGCGAAAGGCAAGAGTCCAAGTATCACTGTCGTAATCCACAGGAGCATTTCACGGAAGTGATATATTGAGCAAACGCGTGGCTTTTATCAGAGGGAACTGATAAAAGACACTGCTCGAAAGTATACTCGCTGTGTTTCAAGAGTGCGTCTAGTATTGTAGTAAATATGTGTCATTTATGATTTTTAAATGTTATTATTTTATATTGCAAAAACAGCGGAATACTGACAACGTGAAACTTGGAACGTGAAATTCAATTAAATCAAAATCCTCATAATTAAAATACAATATATCAATTAGTTATTATTTCAGCATGATGAGCGCTTCTAAATAGAAAGTGCTGAAATGCATCCAGGATGTGCAACTTCTTTGGCGTATGTAAATAATCGCTTCATCTGAAACTTCCCCTCTAACCTGTTATTGTTTTTATTAAGAAAATAATCTGATCAGGATGGCTCGCGAAACTAAATTTTATATTTTTTTCAATTATCTTATAGTCACCGTTGAACATATTTTGAATTAGCGTCCCCGTTAATATGCGAGCGAGAAAAATATGTTATTGACAGTAGCAAAAATTGATTCATTGAAAGCATAAACAATTTCTTAGAGTATAATAGGTAAACGTACTCAGGTAGAATGTAAGAAAATAAGTGCTTTAATTTATGATCCAAGGTTGTTTTCGAGATTTATAGTAGGTAAATATTAACATTCAGTATATTTTGTACTTTACCGGTTGCAATTTTATAGTGCGGATATATCGGCGCAATAACACATGGCACTTCCATCAAACGTATCTTACCAATGCACATATCACAATGAGCAATATGTAACCGCGATGTTGAAAGAGAGCGAAACATGCGTTTGCGTGAGTTTCAAACGAAAAGTTGTCTTGTATTTTTCTGTGGGAAATGGACATCTGTTAAATTTCTCTCGGCATTAAATCGATCGAGTTTAATCGTCTATTCTTTTTCACCAAGCAAAAACATGAAATTTGTGTGTTTCGATTCTCACGGTAGTATTTTCTTTTTAAATTACCTTACGTTTGCAACCCTAAGCAATTTTATGTTAGAATTTTTATTAGAGAAATAAAAGAGTTTTAAAAGTCATTGACTCTTCATAAAAAGAAAATATACTATTCTTCACCAACTTTTTCGCAGTCAAACGCGATACGTTTCTTACAGAGTGATGATGTATATTGTGACACAGCACTTCAGTTTGAATCGGATTATTTTACTATTAATTGGCTTATGGCCTTATCAGTGTTCGAAATTAGTTCAGCTTCAGATAATCTTCTGCTTTAGTATTCTGATTAGTGGTGTTGTGTCTCAAGTAGGTCCACATTTCTCATCATATTCTTTCTTATGGCTATTTTATATATATATGTAACACTTATTTTCAAAAATTTTTAAAATATTTATATTTTATTTTTATTAATATATACCTAAATATACACATAGTGAAATTAAATATCTACACTTTACTGTAATTATTAAAAGTTATTTTTCAAAAACATTTATTAATTATAGCTTGCAGTATTTATTTCTGCAGACTGCACTATTGATCTTATCCTTAAGGTTTTCTCTTTCGCATTATTTTTTTGTATGTACGTGATCGAATACAACTCTTTTCGAATTAACAGACAAACTGTAAGTTGATCTTTTAATGTATTTAACTAGATAAATAATGTCGATAAATTGGTTTGTGTACGTAAATTCTTTACAATATTTATACAATAAGTCGAATATCGAAAACTATTTTTGATGCTGTATAGATGAAATGGTCATTGGAGCAACTTCAGCGAATCTGTAACGAGCTAAAAGACGAAAAAGAAATCGATATCATGAAGAAGTGCGGGGACAATTCGAGACGTTATACAACTCTACTTATATGTAAGAAAATATATATTGACATCTCTAGTACATTTGTTGTAAATAAATTAAAGTTATTGAATTATTAGCCTGGTTAACCACATGAGTATTTAATTAAAATATTTAAGTATTATATTCTAACAGAATGCAAAATTTTTAATTATAAAATTATATTATTATATACAATGAGAAGCACATATAAATAAATAAACATATATGGTGTATATATATATATTTGTTTATATGTGCTTTTCATTGTATAATAATATCATTTTATAATTAAATTTTGCATTCTGTAAAAATATAATAAAAATACTTTTTTCCATTATATATATACTTTACTAGAACAATTAGTATTTTAAAAATTAGGATTAATTTAGCATTAATACTCGGAAGGAAAGTGGTAAAAGGGCAATAAATTTTGAAATGTACTTATACCATTTAAGGATACAATTTTTTGGACAAAAAACACAACAATTTATATAATTATTTTTTAACTATTTTTAGGGCTTAATGTGTGCAACATAATTTCTATTGTTTTATTTCCATTTGTACTGTATATTTTTGATACTGTCCTCCGCATAAATGAATATCATCCAACACTAAATCGTCTGATACAGATGATTATACCTAAGCACTTTGTCGGCCGAGAAAATTATTATTATATAATTATCTTGCATTCGGGCTCAACGATTATCATAGGAGGAATAATACAGGTAGCAACAATGACGATGTGCGTAGCATACATTAAACATGCTTGTG